>NC_139710.1:39922570-39927570 GCF_964188405.1 Protomyctophum parallelum
ACATGCTATTTGAAGTGTTGCTAAAGCACAAATATGACATGAATAACATAACAGCATAATATGAAATGAGATTAATGTCAATGTACAGTACAGTACAGCGACGAATATTTGCAATATTTCCTGTGACAGGAATTGACAAATTTGCAGACAAAACTGCGGAATTCTGGGAAATTTGTTTCACGTTTTGGAATGAACTCCTCTTCAATATTTGTGTAGTTTTTTTGTGTTAAATATGGCTCCAGAATTTAATGTACCTTTTCTGTATATACTTTGCAGTAAAGGATTTTGGACATTTTCGTTGTACCCGGATAATAGTTTTTGCATGCACGATCTCAACTAGATTTTTGTCCCGTTGTATCCAATCACTTGTGGCGACTGTGGCTCAGGAGGTAGAGCAGGTTGTCCAATGAGCATGAATGGGTCGGTGGTTCGAATCCCGGCTCCTTCTGTCTACATGTCGAAGTGTCCTTGGGCAAGACACTGAACCCCAAATTGCTCTCGATGTGCTGGTTGGTGCCTTGCATGGCTTCCGCCGCAATCAGTGTATGAATGTGTGTGTGAATGTAATGCACAATCTATATGTAAAGCACCTTGGATAAAGGCGCTATATAAAATAAAGGAACCCATACCTCACTACAATGCAATTAGTGATTGAAATATTTGTCCTGATTGAAATTATGATTTGAATTGAACGCCTAAGAGTTCCTTCACAGCTGGACAGGACTTCCCAGTGGAAGTGATTAGTAAACCTAGATACGATTCCCCGCTCTACCACCTATAATATATATATATATATATATATATATATAATATATATACCACCTAATGTTATATACCGCTATACCACCTAATGTTATATACCGCTATACCACTATACCACCTAATGTTATATACCGCTATACCGCTATACCACCTAATGTTATATACCGCTATACCACCTAATGTTATATACCGCTATACCACCTAATGTTATATACCGCTATACCACCTAATGTTATATACTGCTATACCACTATACCACCTAATGTTATATACCGCTATACCGCTATACCACCTAATGTTATATACCGCTATACCGCTATACCACCTAATGTTATATACCGCTATACCACCTATAATATATATATATAATATCTATACCACCTAATGTTATAATGCTAACCTAATGCTATACCACCTATAATATATATATAATATATATACCACCTAATGTTATATATATATATATATATATATATATATATATATATATATATATATAATGTTATATACCACCTAATGTTATATACCGCTATACCACCTATACCGCTATACCGCTATACCACCTAATGTTATATACCGCTATACCACCTACCACCTTATATACCGCTATACCACCTAATGTTATATACCGCTATACCGCTATACCACCTAATGTTATATACCGCTATACCACCTATACCGCTATACCACCTACCACCTTATATACCGCTATACCACCTAATGTTATATACCGCTATACCACCTATACCGCTATACCACCTACCACCTTATATACCGCTATACCACCTAATGTTATATACCGCTATACCACCTACCACCTTATATACCGCTATACCACCTAATGTTACCGCTATACCACTATACCACCTACCACCTTATATACCGCTATACCACCTAATGTTACCGCTATACCGCTATACCACCTACCACCTTATATACCGCTATACCACCTAATGTTATATACCGCTATACCGCTATACCACCTACCACCTTATATACCGCTATACCACCTAATGTTACCGCTATACCGCTATACCACCTACCACCTTATATACCGCTATACCACCTAATGTTATATACCGCTATACCGCTATACCACCTACCACCTTATATACCGCTATACCACCTAATGTTACCGCTATACCGCTATACCACCTACCACCTTATATACCGCTATACCACCTAATGTTATATACCGCTATACCACCTAATGTTATATACCGCTATACCACCTACCACCTTATATACCGCTATACCACCTAATGTTACCGCTATACCGCTATACCACCTACCACCTTATATACCACTATACCACCTAATGTTATATACCGCTATACCACCTACCACCTTATATACCGCTATACCACCTAATGTTACCGCTATACCGCTATACCACCTACCACCTTATATACCGCTATACCACCTAATGTTATATACCGCTATACCACCTACCACCTTATATACCGCTATACCACCTAATGTTATATACCGCTATACCGCTATACCACCTACCACCTTATATACCGCTATACCACCTACCACCTTATATACCGCTATACCACCTAATGTTATATACCGCTATACCACCTAATGTTATGTATACCACTACCACTACTACTACTACTACTAATGTTATGTATACCACCTAATGTTACCGCTATACCGCTATACCACCTAATGTTATATACCGCTATACCGCTATACCACCTACCACCTTATATACCGCTATACCACCTACCACCTTATATACCGCTATACCACCTAATGTTATATACCGCTATACCACCTAATGTTATGTATACCACTACCACTACTACTACTACTACTAATGTTATGTATACCACCTAATGTTGTCCTCTGGACCCGTGACCGCTTTTATAGAAGGTCATGATTTATATAGTCTCTCTCTCGCTCTCTCTCTGTCACACACACACACACACACACACACACACACACACACACACACACACACACACACACACACACACACACACACACACACACACACACACACTGTAGTATGGGAAAGGATTAGCGGAGCTTTACTCTGCTTTGTTTAGTACGCGGCGCAACGGATGGAAAACTGCACGCGCACGCATGCACACACACACACACACACACACACACACACACTCATTAAGGAGACTTTTTCAGATACGCGGTATCTTGACATTTCTAGATCATTATAGCATCACCTATTTCACCATCCCCATGATGGAAATAATACAGCAAGGGACCAATCACAAACCTGCGTTCATTCTTCCTGGTCAACGTCAGGATGTCAGGATGGATGTGCCTATAAACTTTAAGATTTTTGATTGAAATATGTATTAACAGTTTGCACATTTCAAGCACAACTCAATACAAAGACTGTTAACTGTGAGTGGACGACCCAATAAAGCATTACACTTGTTTACAAGAGGGTCCACCTTGTTCAATTCATCAAAACATTTAGAGACGTACAAATATAAGGAAAACTTTGACTGGAAAAGACTCGCTCACCGTATAGAAAAAGAAGTAAAACTCCTTAGACTGAGACTTAGAAAAATATATTTTCTTTTATTTTATCATGCTGTGCTCATGGTGCTCTGTGCTCATGGTGCAATTAAAAAGCAAACGTTTCGGTCCTCAGACCTTCGTCAGTGCTATGGTTTTTCACAGACAAAGAACATACTTTTAAACAACTCAAACAATACAGCTCAGGTGCTGAGAATTACTAATTGACATCACCTGATTGTGGGCGTGGACATTACAAAAAGGATATACAAAATCACAGTTATATAGGAAACAAGAATATTACATACATCACATGTTGACAGACTTATATAATCGCTTTTTGAATATAACTTTTTACTTTATAGGTAGCACTGGAGGGAGAGATCTTCATTTAAGCCACCTGGATTGACAGACTTTAAATAAAAAATCCATCTAGATTCAGTTTGGAGGAGTTTAGTGTCTAAATCACCCCCTCTTCTAGATTTCTTAATTTGATCAATGACTGTGTAAGACAGATCTGCTGTGGAGTGACCGGCTTCCATGAAGTGTCTGGCGACAGGAGATTTGATGTCCTTGCGTCTGATGGCACTCATGTGTTCTATGATGCGTGTGCGGACTGCCCTAGATGTTTTGCCTACGTACTGTAGATTACATTTACATGTGATCATGTAGACTACATTAAAGGAACTACAATTCACAAATTGTCTGATAGTGTATTGTTTGTTAGTAACTGCACTAGTAAATGTGTTCGTTTTCTTGGAGTTTTTACAGGCCACGCAATGTAGACAAGGGTAGAAGCCGGTGACTCCATCCAACCGCCCCGTGTGTTGCTGGGGGGGTATGTAGCAGTCTGCTTTCACCATATAGTCTCGGATGCTTTGAGATCTATAATGAGAGAAAAGAGGAGGGTCAGTAAATACTTTAGCACCTTCAGGGTCAGCTGACAAAACATGCCAGTGTTTCTCTATGATGCTACGTATATCGTTGCTCAAAGGATTATAAGTAGTGATGCAGGCACATGAATGTTTCTTTTTGGTCTTTGCAACCTGGTTAGGATTATTCAATTTAGTTAAAGCAGAGTCGAGCCATTTTTTGGGGTACCCTCTATCAACAAAGTTTCTGTACATGATGTCTCTCTCTTTTTGAAAATCTGACTGACTTTTACAGATTCGTTTCAGTCTAAGGAATTGAGAATATGGTAAACCTTTCTTCAAAGCAGGGGGGTGTGCACTGGTGGCATGTAAAAGACTATTCTTGTCTGTGGGTTTGGTGTACAGAGTGGTGGACAATTTACCATCCTGAAAAAGTACACGGGTGTCTAGAAATGGAATTTCATGTTTGCTGAATTCCATGTTGAATTTTATGGTAGGTGCCAGATTGTTCAGATAAGACACAAAATCATGAAGCTCTTCCTCAGTACCTTGCCAGATAAGGATAATGTCATCAATGTATCTCTTAAATAACAACATATTGTGGGCAAAAGGATTGTTGTGCCACACTGAATTGTGTTCAAGGAAGCCCAAGGCAATGCCTGCATAATCTGGACTGAATACTGAGCCCATAGGTGCCCCCTGCAGTTGGAGATGATAGGAGTTCTCAAATAGAAAATAGTTTTTGTGTAAAATCATGGATGTCATTTCTACCAGAAAGTTGGTTGGAGGTGTCAATTCCTCCCTTAAGTCTAAATAGAATCTTAATGACTCTGTGCCTAGATCATGGGGGATATTAGTGTATAGGGAGAC
>NC_139710.1:39930070-39940070 GCF_964188405.1 Protomyctophum parallelum
AGCTGTGCTGCCTCCACATCTACATGACATCATCAACCAACTACATGACATCATGCGTGTGTCGATTTTGGAGTCGGTGGGTCGAACGGTTCTCGAGTTACGTGGATTACAGACGTACAGAGGCTTGACGCATTTATAGACAGATAGATATGAGTTCAGTTGTCCTAGTGGGAGATCTAATCCTCTGGGATTCCGGGCATTTTTTTCCAAAGCTGTGAAACCTCGTTACAATTGGGTTTTTTTTCTTCCCTTTTCTATTTTCGAGAGAGGTTTTTAAAAAAAGAAAGAAATCCCCAGAAAGCAGCATTATTATAATTCATCTTTAAAACATCTCCCAGCATGCCTCAGTCAGCACAAACTCCGGCTCAACTATACGGTGCATTTGAGGGAAACGGGGGGAGGGGGGCAGGTAAGAGGGGGGGGATTGCTACGGCAGCAGAAAGACGTGTAGTTACAGCCGTGCACGTGGCTGGGTGATTGTGTAGACGTGCACGTGGCTGGGTGATTGTGTAGACGTGCACGTGGCTGGGTGATTGTGTAGACGTGCACGTGTCTGATTGTGTAGACGTGCACGTGGCTGGGTGATTGTGTAGACGTGCACGTGTCTGATTGTGTAGACGTGCACGTGGCTGGGTGATTGTGTAGACGTGCACGTGTCTGGGTGATTGTGTAGACGTGCACGTGGCTGGGTGATTGTGTATGTAGACGTGCACGTGGCTGGGTGATTGTGTAGACGTGCACGTGGCTGGGTGATTGTGTAGACGTGCATGTGTCTGATTGTGTAGACGTGCACGTGGCTGGGTGATTGTGTAGACGTGCACGTGTCTGGGTGATCGTGTAGACGTGCACGTGGCTGGGTGATTGTGTAGACGTGCACGTGGCTGGGTGATTGTGTATGTAGACGTGCACGTGGCTGGGTGATTGTGTAGATGTAGGCGTGCACGTGGCTGGGTGATTGTGTAGACGTGCACGTGGCTGGGTGATTGTGTATGTAGACGTGCACGTGGCTGGGTGATTGTGTAGATGTAGGCGTGCACGTGGCTGGGTGATTGTGTAGACGTGCACCTGGCTGGGTGATTGTGTAGATGTAGGCGTGCACGTGGCTGGGTGATTGTGTAGACGTGCACGTGGCTGGGTGATTGTGTAGACGTGCACGTGTCTGGGTGATTGTGTAGACGTGCACGTGTCTGGGTGATTGTGTAGACGTGCACGTGGCTGGGTGATTGTGTATGTAGACGTGCACGTGGCTGGGTGATTGTGTGTGTAGGCGTGCACGTGGCTGGGTGATTGTGTAGACGTGCACGTGGCTGGGTGATTGTGTAGACGTGCACGTGGCTGGGTGATTGTGTAGACGTGCACGTGGCTGGGTGATTGTGTAGACGTGCATGTGTCTGATTGTGTAGACGTGCACGTGGCTGGGTGATTGTGTAGACGTGCACGTGTCTGGGTGATCGTGTAGACGTGCACGTGGCTGGGTGATTGTGTAGACGTGCACGTGGCTGGGTGATTGTGTATGTAGACGTGCACGTGGCTGGGTGATTGTGTAGATGTAGGCGTGCACGTGGCTGGGTGATTGTGTAGACGTGCACGTGGCTGGGTGATTGTGTATGTAGACGTGCACGTGGCTGGGTGATTGTGTAGATGTAGGCGTGCACGTGGCTGGGTGATTGTGTAGACGTGCACCTGGCTGGGTGATTGTGTAGATGTAGGCGTGCACGTGGCTGGGTGATTGTGTAGACGTGCACGTGGCTGGGTGATTGTGTAGACGTGCACGTGTCTGGGTGATTGTGTAGACGTGCACGTGTCTGGGTGATTGTGTAGACGTGCACGTGGCTGGGTGATTGTGTATGTAGACGTGCACGTGGCTGGGTGATTGTGTGTGTAGGCGTGCACGTGGCTGGGTGATTGTGTAGACGTGCACGTGGCTGGGTGATTGTGTAGACGTGCACGTGGCTGGGTGATTGTGTAGACGTGCACGTGGCTGGGTGATTGTGTAGACGTGCACGTGGCTGGGTGATTGTGTAGACGTGCACGTGGCTGGGTGATTGTGTAGACGTGCACGTGGCTGGGTGATTGTGTATGTAGACGTGCACGTGGCTGGGTGATTGTGTAGACGTGCACGTGAAGGGAGGAGGACAAAATGGTGAGCGCTACCAACACGAGTCAGAAATAATGCCATTGCAGTTCACAGTGAGGTCACACACAACCACACACACACACACACTCACACACGATAATTTTGTTATTGTACTGTTCTCATGTAAAACATGGATATTTTTTATTGTACCATTTTTAATTAAATTCACCCCCCAAAGTTCTTGTCCAGTTCTGCCATTCACACACACACACAGACCAGCTGAATGCAGTGCACTGTCTTCAAACTATTGAAAAATGTGTGTGCGTGGCGTGCGTGTGTGTGTGCGTCTTTGCCCAGCGCTGCTAAAACATTGTTAACCTGCCGTGGATAATGGAGAGTGTTCGCATGAGAAACCTCGTAGCTGCTGAATATGTGTGCGTGCGTGCGTGCGTGCATGCGTGTGTGCGTGTGTGCGTGCTTGCAGCTGCTGAATAAGGAATATAAAAATGTTTTCCATTATTCCGTCTGGCTGGAATATAAAGGAGCTTCTCTGTGACCTTATATCTGGAGTTATTGATGGTGCAGTTTGAGAAGACCTGTTCCACTGTGCTTCAACATAAACTGTCTCTCCTCACAGACCCCCAAATGCATGCAGGTGACTGCCCTGCAGTCAGACCCTCCCCAATACATCTCTAACATCATGCAGGGGACTGCCCTTCAGTCAGACCCTCCCCAATACATCTCCTCGAATTCACCACGGGCATGATGGACTTGATAAGCGTTGGAACCAAGAAGACCACCCGTCCCCCCCTTACCAGACGCCCAGTCCCACAGCCCCCGAAAATGCTATGCAGTCCACACCCCACCTGGCAGAGGAAGTGTAGCGCCCAGGATTACATTAGACAATTGACACTGGGGGGAAAATGGGTTACAAAATTGTGGGATAAAACATTTAAAAGAAAAATTATAATCCAAATCTATAGGGCTGAATGTATGTGCTAGCCCCTCCTATATTCAGCTATATGTAGATTTCTGTCTCGACACAAAATCTCATCTTTTCTGAAATGAGACTCTGAACCCTACCACACACAAACTACATTAAAATTGACCATATTGGTACCCTTGAGTCATTTTAAAACCTTGGTGAGCATACAGATCTGCACAATATGTTACTGTTTTTAGATCGTTTTGAAAATGTCTTCGATTTTTATTTGTAAACCTATATGTAATTCACATGTATACCTTTTTTTTCCTTTCTTTTCCTGATCTTCTGATGTATCGTGATGTTTTTCTATATGATATTGTATTACTCGACGACACTGAAAATCTGTTTAATTACTCAGTGTAATTTCGAGAATAAATAAAACTTGAATGAATGAATGAAATGCAATTGACAATGAATGGAGAATTTACGTCATATGTGACCAGATTTGACTGAGAGTGTGTCATCGTGCAACCTTTCACCAGAGGAGAAAAACTTTTTTTTTATCCAAAATGAGTTAATAGCACAGGCAGACTACTAGAGCATATCTGAAATAAATGTCAGAGCTGAAATCGACATGTAAAATTGAAATAAATGCTAGTTAAACGTGTAGCTAGGAGTAATGTTTGCGTCCACAGAAGTCAACCTTTCAAGCCTGTTTTCTCAACTCGCCGTTTCTCTGCAAGACATTACTCTATAAGCCATATCTCCAAAACTGGTGGGTCAAACTGAACAACCAATATGTCAATTTGAAGCTATGATTTCCTACTTTGAATAAAATCCAATGACTGTCTCTCATTCACGGTGGGTCACAACCGTCACATAATTATGTAGGCGAGCAAATCGGCTATTTATGTCCTACACAAATTCCCATTGAAAATGAACACGTACACGCACGTGCACACACACACACACACACACACACACACACACACACACACACACACACACACACACACGCATGCACAGGCGCACGCTGACAACACAACACAATAATAGTGTCCACCTTATAAAGGAAGAACTGGATTTGATCAATGAATCAATTAAGCAATAATTTTGGAATAAATTAACAGGGCGAGCAGGCTGAAGCCTCATTGGCTGATGAGTTCTGCTAGTCATGTTAATGAGACTCTCCTAATAACCCGATTAACATGCTAATGAGCTGGTTTACATGTCAATAACACGTGTGTGTGTGTGTGTGTGTGTGTGTGTGTGTGTGTGTGTGTGTGTGCTGAATAGTATTCTGACTGAATTGAGCCAGATGTGGCTTTCTTTCTTTCTTTTTTTGATTCGCATTGATTCGTTGGCTCAATTCTCAATGATTCCATTAATCGATTGACTCACTACATAATCACTGAGAACTGAATGGATCGTTGCATTCCTACGTTTGATCGAGTTAATATTTAATACGTTTATTAAGGTTACTGTCAACAAAATGCTTCAAGATGTTGTGGGCAAGAATACACTGCACACATGCACTGTTTCTATTTAATAACAGATCTGGTGTGTGTGTGTGTGTGTGTGTGTGTGTGTGTGTGTGTGTGTGTGTGCGTGGCGTGCGTGCGTGCGTGCGTGCATGCGTGTAGAGGGCATATGAGGTGATCCATCACAACATCCATGCTGAGATTAAGGACACATTAATCTACCTGACACACGCAAGCGTGCACACACACACACACACACACACACACCCTCACACACACACAGTGTGTGTGTGTGTGTGTGTGTGTGAAGGTCAGATGGGGACACAGCTTTTTACCAGGAAATGACGGATTTTGGCGAAACACAATAGAGCGCCCCCGTCAGCCCCGCCCCCTTTCAGAACAACGAACCAGGAACCAGGAAATAGTTCCCCATTCATTTGTTCCATAGACGTTTCAGAAAGTATTTTATTTAAAGACTTGAATTGTGAAAAATCAAATGACAACAAAAACATTTTTGGGCCGAACAAATCATTAGAAAGAAGAAAAAATGTGTTTATGGTCATGATTTGTCGCCATCCGAGTTGTCTTTGTCCAAGGCATACTTTCTGAAACGTCTATGTGAAAAATGAATGGGGAACTATTTCCTGGTGCCTTCTCGGGGCTGCTCTATAACACACTGAATCTGTATATATATTTGGATCACTGAGAGAGAGGTGCGTGCGTGCGTCCGTGTGTGTGTGTGTGTGTGCGTCTGTGTGTGTTGTTGGTGTGTGCACGTTTCATGGATATGTATGTGTGTACATGCCCAAATATCTGTGTCTGCCTGCATGTGTGTGTGTGTGTGTGTGTGTGTGTGTGTGTGTGTGTGTGTGTGTGTGTGTGTGTGTGTGTGTGTGTGTGTGTGTGTGTGTGTGTGTGTGTGTGTGTGTGTGTGTGTGTGTGTGTGTGTGTGTGTGTAGAATGTGTACCCAGGTGCAGAGCCTCAGGGAATGGAGAAGAGATGTAACAGAAGGAGATGACAGCGGTAGCCAGGAGAATTCTACCGAGAGAGAGAGAGAGAGAGAGAGAGAGAGAGAGAGAGTGCAGTGAATTTTTGGGTTGAAAGAGACAAAGAGAGGGAGATAATGAAAAAGGAAAATAAATGTTAACTTTTCATTTAATGGAATACAACAACAACGTGCTTCAGATATTTAAAATAACACAATGAAGAACAACGAGATCAAAGAGAAATTATTGTAGGCCTACTCAACACAACCCGTCCACACTGAGAGAATCCTGGAGAAGTCACCCCTTCACCATGTAGATATTATAGGCCTACTGCCTATCACCCCTTCACCATGTAGACTCTACATGGTGACTCTACATTGTAACATTCTCCTTGGCTTTGACTGCTTCAGACAGAACATCTGACACACAGCTACGGTAGACTATTAATTTACTAAGCTGTTAACTTACTCGGCTGCCTACCGTTGCTCGTTAATCAGGTCACACAATGGATGGACCACTGATATTTATCCATCCAGGTCGGTGATTACTTATCATTCATGCTGTGCAACACATGCTTTTGTAAGCGACGCTAAGGATTGTTTTGATCGATAATAATCCGTCATGTGCGTGCGCGAGTGCACTCTTTATTTGTGCGTGCAGCCGTGCACAGTGTTTCTCCCACGTTTGGTTAAAAGTTGGCGTTAAAACTTTACAAATATGTGAATATTCATTGAAATGAGAAACAAAATATTGTGCTGTAAAAGCAATTCATGTCCTTTGCATTTTGTTTTATTTAAAAAAGAAACTCAACAAAGAAGTTTATTTGTATTTTTGTCCTAATATTTTTTATT
Organism: Protomyctophum parallelum; assembly: GCF_964188405.1. NCBI lineage: Eukaryota > Metazoa > Chordata > Actinopteri > Myctophiformes > Myctophidae > Protomyctophum > Protomyctophum parallelum. The sequence goes on from NC_139710.1 coordinate 39,936,392, forward strand.
TCTAATACATTTGTCTTAATATTATTTGACATTGATAATATAACTTACTATAAGTTTTTATTCTTATTTAAGCTTTAGTCTTTGTGTGGATGTGTGCACATGCATTGAGCCTGTCAGAAATAGCAAAAAAACAAGTGTTTTTTCTAACACGTTTTAGTGGTAGATCTTGGCTTACAATTGGGAATAAAATGGGCTCTTGGGCTTGAAAAGGTTGGTTACCACTGATGTAGAGCATATATTTATACTGCCTATCAGCCCTTCACCATGTAGTATATTTATACCTATTACCTTAAGCTCCACTCCTGTAGAGCATACTTGGAAACGGTCTCTCTGAATCTGCTGTAAACAAATTAAGAAGATGCAGAGTTCTATACTGTAGGACTCAACCGTCAGAATTCAAACATTATTTTATGGTGCATGTTATCAAACTGGAGAGATACTAGTGTCTCCCGCCAGGTCAGGTAGGTTATCCTAGGAGCACAGGTCTCCACCAGGGCAGGTAGGTTATCCTAGGAGCACAGGTCTCCACCAGGTCAGGTAGGATATCCTAGGAGCACAGGTCTCCGCCAGGTCAGGTAGGATATCCTAGGAGCACAGGTCTCCACCAGGTCAGGTAGGATATCCTAGGAGCACAGGTCTCCGCCAGGTCAGGTAGGATATCCTAGGAGCACAGGTCTCCGCCAGGTCAGGTAGGATATCCTAGGAGCACAGGTCTCCACCAGGTCAGGTAGGTTATCCTAGGAGCACAGGTCTCCACCAGGTCAGGTAGGTTATCCTAGGAGCACAGGTCTCCACCAGGTCAGGTAGGATATCCTAGGAGCACAGGTCTCCACCAGGTCAGGTAGGATATCCTAGGAGCACAGGTCTCCACCAGGTCAGGTAGGTTATCCTAGGAGCACAGGTCTCCACCAGGTCAGGTAGGATATCCTAGGAGCACAGGTCTCCACCAGGTCAGGTAGGTTATCCTAGGAGCACAGGTCTCCACCAGGTCAGGTAGGTTATCCTAGGAGCACAGGTCTCCACCAGGTCAGGTAGGTTATCCTAGGAGCACAGGTCTCCACCAGGTCAGGTAGGTTATCCTAGGAGTCCAGGTCTCCGCCAGGTCAGGTAGGATATCCTAGGAGCACAGGTCTCCGCCAGGTCAGGTAGGTTATCCTAGGAGCACAGGTCTCCACCAGGTCAGATAGGTTATCCTAGGAGCACAGGTCTCCACCAGGTCAGGTAGGTTATCCTAGGAGCACAGGTCTCCACCAGGTCAGGTAGGATATCCTAGGAGCACAGGTCTCCGCCAGGTCAGGTAGGTTATCCTAGGAGCACAGGTCTCCACCAGGGCAGGTAGGTTATCCTAGGAGCACAGGTCTCCACCAGGGCAGGTAGGTTATCCTAGGAGCACAGGTCTCCGCCAGGTCAGGTAGGTTATCCTAGGAGCACAGGTCTCCACCAGGGCAGGTAGGATATCCTAGGAGCACAGGTCTCCACCCGGTCAGGTAGGATATCCTAGGAGCACATGTCTCCACCAGGTCAGGTAGGTTATCCTAGGAGCACAGGTCTCCACCAGGGCAGGTAGGTTATCCTAGGAGCACAGGTCTCCACCAGGGCAGGTAGGTTATCCTAGGAGCACAGGTCTCCACCCGGTCAGGTAGGATATCCTAGGAGCACATGTCTCCACCAGGTCAGGTAGGTTATCCTAGGAGCACAGGTCTCCACCAGGTCAGGTACATATAGGTTATCCTAGGAGCACAGGTCTCCACCAGGGCAGGTAGGTTATCCTAGGAGCACAGGTCTCCACCAGGTCAGGTATAGGTTATCCTAGGAGCACAGGTCTCCACCAGGTCAGGTATAGGTTATCCTAGGAGCACAGGTCTCCACCCGGTCAGGTAGGATATCCTAGGAGCACATGTCTCCACCAGGTCAGGTAGGATATCCTAGGAGCTGGAGCACCAAGTCAGGAAACGTTTGTTGTGGGCGTGAATAGAAAGTAGTTCACTGCCGTATCCATTTGTCACTGGGAAACCCCCCCCCCAAAAACCTGCCGGTTCCTTACAGATTTTTGCGGATGTACCCTCCGGGTAGCGGCCCTTACTCTCTTCTTCAATCGTGTTTTATTTTATTTTATTTTCCATCTGTTCTAGACGCTGTGAAAAGTTAGTTCCATGGAGTGTTGTTGTTCCATACGACATCTGCATTGTGCAGAACCAGCGTAAGGCCCGTCTACTTTTTTTTTAAATCACCAGCATCCAATATAGTTTTTGTATACATTTTTTGTTAATATACACATTATCAATATAATTATAGGGCGGAATTCACCATTAACATGTCAATCCTATAGCCAACCACGATAGTGTGTGTGTGCGTGCGTGCTTGCGTGTGTGTGTGTGTGTGTGTGTGTGTGTGTGTGTGTGTGTGTGTGGGTGGGTGCGTGCGTGCGTGCGTGCGTGGGTGCGTGCGTGCGTGCGTGCGTGCGTGCGTGGGTGCGTGCGTGCGTGCGTGCGTGCGTGCGTGCGTGCATGCGTGTGTGTGTGCGTGCGTGCGTGCATGCTCGTGTGTGTGTGTGAAGTGAAGTGTTTAAAGGACAACTTTAGTTTTTTTCAACCAAGGTTCATGTTTTAGGTTGTTATTAGAGAAACTAAAAGGTGAGTGTTAATTTTCTTTCATTTGCTGCTTTCTTTTGTTTTAGGGATTTTAGCTCTTTTTGACAGGGGGGCGGGGGCATTCGAGCATGGGGCTAAATATGTATTTTTTTACCAAATTTGATGGTGATTTATTTATATTATTTACTATAGTCCTAATAAACCCCAGGAAATTACATCTGGCCACAGAAGATCACATGATCTACTGAATGTGAAGGTAGCCTATAGGGGGAAGGCTTATACTGTGTAGGCTCAATATGTCAGTTTGTCACATTCAATATATCCTGTGATCTTTTGTGGCCAGATGTAATTTCTTGGGGATTATTATGACTATAGTAAATAATAAAAAAATAAATCGCCATAATATTTTGTAAAAGAATACATATTTAGCCCCATGCTCGAATGCCCCCGCCCCCCTGTCAAAAACTGCTAAAATCCCCAAAACGAAAGAAAGCAGCAAATGAAAGAAAATTAACACTCACCTTTTAGTTTCTCTAATAACAACCTAAAACATGAACCTTGGTTGAAAAAAACTAAAGTTGTCCTTTAAAATGGATTTGTCTGAATTATTAAGCGTGTTATTTTAGCGCCAGCGTCGCTCGCCACTGATGTCTGGTTGTCACGACGACATGGGACCTCTGGGGAGAGAGAGAGAGAGAGAGAGGTGGAGAGAGAGGGGGTGGAGAGAGGGAGAGAGAGAGAGAGCAATTCAATTGAATTTGTCTCACTGATCATTGAAATCGGTGTGTGGGCGAGAGATGGCGAGCAACAACACCATATAATAAACAGAACAATAAGTGACCTGACCGCCACACAGAACGATCCCACTTCATCTCACACAGAGACACACATTACTGTTCAACATTTTAATAAATCAATCTGCCACGTCTCACTTCTTTCATGTATTATCAGATGGCCAACTCAGTGTCATGCAGCCATGTGTCCTCGTCTCTGGTCCTAAGTAAAAAAGGCCAGCTTCTGAGGGTGGGCTGTATAAGGGGCACAATGAAAAGGAAGGGATGTCCGTACATTTTTGTCCAGCACCTGTA
>NC_139710.1:39945070-40062570 GCF_964188405.1 Protomyctophum parallelum
AGATCACCCCATGTTATTCTCCATAGAGAAATCACTTTCGCGAACCAGGGGAATCGTCGGGATGAGCGAGTTACGTCAGGACTTCGGTGCTCTATAGACACTTCTATGTAGCTAAAGAACAGAAACAGGAATTCATCATATAGGAAGCAAAAAGGGAAAAGATACATATACAGTGAGGGGAAATGGGGTGGGGTGGGGGTGATTCAGATTTTACAGAGGCCAGTTTCGAATTGCAGCCATCCGTAGGTGCCCTTTGAGAGCGGTTTTGAAGGAGTCAAGGGATTCACATGTCTTAATGACTGTTGGTAGGGCGTTCCACATTTTGGTGGCATAGGAGCGAAAATAATTTAGTCCCTTGTTTGTGCCGAATCTGGGTTGTACATGGTTTGTTTCACTCCCTCTGGTGTTGTGGGTGTGAACTTCGTTTACATTAAGGAAGTATTTAGACAGGTACATGGGTATCTTGGTGGTGTATCGAATCTTGTGGACCAGACCCATTGCAAGATGCTGTACTCTGTCGTCGACCCTAAGCCATCCCAGCCTGTCAAAGTGGGCAGGGGTGAGGTGGGTTCGGGGGGTGAGGCCAAGTAGGGGCCTGACCAGTTTGTTTTGGGAGGTCTGGAGCCTTGTTTTAAGGGCCTTTGAGGTGCTGTGGTACCAAGAGGTGGATGCATAGTCAAAGAAACCTTGTACGAGGGCTCCTGTTAAGGTCTTCAAGGTGTTTTTGCTGACCAGTGAGGAGATCCTGTAAAGGAATCTTGTTCTTTGATTGACTTTTTTTATTACGTTGGTGGCCATCTTATCACCGGAAAGATTGGCCTCCAGGATGGAACCTAGGTAGGTAATTTGATCTTTTCGTGTGCTAATATTGTCACCCACTCTAACCAAGAAGCCATCTGCCTTGCTGAGATTACTATTTGATCCGAAGAGGATGGATTCAGTTTTTCCCAGGTGTAAGGATAGTTTGTTATCAGCGAGCCAGGTGCAGATTCTACCGAGTTCAGAGCTGAGGGTCTTTTCAACCTGCAGTTTGTTCCTGTCCGAGACCAGCAGTGCTGAGTCATCTGCGAACAGGAACAAGTTGCAGTCACAAGCTGAAGTCATGTCGTTAACATATATTAGGAACAGTAAAGGCCCTAGTATGCTTCCTTGTGGGACGCCACAGCTCACTGGGAGGGGAGGGGACAGTGTTCCGTTCACCTCCACCATCTGTTCTCTCCCCTCTAGGTAGGATTGCATCCAGCTCACTGATGTGCTATCAAAACCAATAGCTTTAAGCTTGTTAACCAGTATGGAGTGGTTCACGGTGTCAAAAGCCTTTTGGAGGTCCAGCATGACCATGCCGCAGTATTTTCCAGCGTCCACCTCGTGTTTGATGTGGTCGCTCAAATAGAGGAGGCATGTGTCAGTGGAGTGGGATGTTCTGAAACCAGATTGGAACTCGTACAGCAATTTATTAGTGGCAAGATACTTTTCAACCTGTTCATAGACTATTTTTTCCATCACTTTCGAGATGGAGCTTAGAATAGAAATAGGGCGGTAGTTGCCGGGTTCTAATTTACTCCCTTTTTTGTACAAGGGGGTTACTTTGGCCAGTTTAAAATCTTGGGGGACCTGTCCCTGTTTGATGGAGAGGTTAACTATGTGGGTGATGACTGGAGCTATGGAAAAGGCTGAGTCTCTGAGAAATTTGGAGGGGATATTGTCATGGCCAGTGGCCTTGTGGGGTTGGAGGGCACTCAGTTTTTTAAGTACCTCCTCGGTTGTTACCATTGCCATTTTGAAATCATCTTTACAAACACCAAGGTTTTTGTAGAAGGCTTTGATGTGCTCTACACCAAAACGCCCAGAGTGGGAGGGCAGTTTGCTAACCAGCTTTGTTGCAATGTTTGTAAAGAAGATGTTCAGGTGGTTGGCTACATCAAGCTTGTCAGTGATGAGGGTGTTATTCGATTTGATGTTTATGTTAGTAAACCTGGTTTTTAGTTTCTGACCACAGCCCAGCCTGTAACTCTGAGAGTGTAACACACAGAACCAAATGGACCCTTACGGGTCTGTGACTCTGGGAGTGTAACACATGGAACACTCTCAGAGTCCCAGACATGAAATCGGTTTTACGACCAAGTTAGTTTGAGGAACATATGACCAGTCCCGGTCATGCAGGTCACTGTGTGTGTGCATGTGTGTGTGTGTGTGTGTGTGTGTGTGTGTGTGTGTGTGTGTCTGCGGGGAGGTTGCTGCAGTGAGAGGAGCGTTTGTTTCGGGGGCCGCAGGGTGTGGGGGGGGGGGGGGGGGCGGGGGGACGTGGAGGTGCACACAAGTTGGACATTTAGAAACAGACCGTCTTTGTGTGACAAGCGTGTGTGTGTTCCGATCTCAGCTGCGTTCTAATTGATTAAATTAATTAGTATGAAATATGGAATTAAACTGCATGAGTATAGGGTCATATGTTATCCAGGCTGTGTGTTGTGTGTGTGCGTGCGTGTGTACGAGAGAGAGGAAGTCTGATTAGAATGAAATATGAAATTAGTGCTGTGTGTGTGTGTGTGTGTGTGTGTGTGTGTGTGTGTGTGTGTGTGTGTGTGTGTGTGTGTGTGTGTGTGTGTGTGTGTGTGTGTGTGTGTGTGTGTGTGTGTGTGAGGGTGTGTGTGTGTGTGTGTGTGTGTGTGTGTGTGTGTGTGTGTGTGTGTGTGTGTGTGTGTGTGTGTGTGTGTGTGTGTGTGTGTGTGTGTGTGTGTGTGTGTGTGTGTGAGTGTGTGTGTGTGAGTGTGTATATAGTTCCATATGCAGGAGGAAGGTAATTGGGTTACAAAGTGCTGCTATCAGCCAGAATGACTGACTCATATGTTTCACACTACAAAATGGACACAAATGTACATGTGAATAGAATACATTAGTTCTTGAATCACTTTGGACATAGATGTGCTGTCTCCTTCAAAACCGCTCTAAGAAGTCATCTTACACATTGTGGTCGTAAAATAAACCAAGTGTCTCTCTGTGTCGCTTACGACAGTCACTCATATCTCCATATCTGTCTGTTTCTAGCGAGAATGTAACTAATTCAGCAGCAGAAACATTAACGTTTTCTCTCAGTCAGTTGATTCTTCATATCCATATGTGAGTGAAACGGCCGGGATGACATGTTTATTTTTCAAACACAGTTCTTATATGAGGCGATCTAAGATCCCCCTATGGGGATTACAATACAAATACAAATAAAACACCGTTCTTATATGATGAGGCGATCTAAGATCCCCCTATAAGGATTATAATACAAATAAGTAGTAGTCTGACCAGTTTGTTTTGGGAAGTCTGGAGCCTTGTTTTAAGGGCCTTAGAGGTAGCTGTGGTACCAAGAGGTGCATGCATAGTCGAAGAAACCTTGTAGCCTACGAGGGCCCCTGTTAGGGTCTTCAAGGTGTTTTTGTTGACCAGTGAGGAGATCCTGTATAGGAATCTTGTTGTTTGTTGACTTTTTGATTACGGTGGTGGAAATTAGATTTTTAGGTAAGATCAGCCTCCAGGATGCAACCTAACCTATGTAGGTAAATTAAAGATTAGCCTCCAGGATATGGAACCCATATAGGTAGGTACATTTCATCTTTTCATGTGTTAATATTGTCACCCACTTTGACGGAGCAGCCGTCAGCCTTGCTGAGATTACTATTTTATCACGCATTTGTTTTTGATTTACACCGTTGTTCATGCCGTGTGTGTGTGTGTGTGTGTGTGTGTGTGCGTGCGTGCGTGTGGTATATGTGTTGACAAATACACACCATAATAACTATGAACTGCTACCACTTTCACTTCAGCAATTGTGGAACTGCAACCTGTCCGTCCGTCCGTCCATCCGTCCGTCCGGCGTCCGTCCATATACCTTTTCACTTCTCTCTCTCTCTCTTCTCTCTCTCTCTCTCTTCTCTCTCTCTCTCTCTCTCTCTTCTCTCTCTCTTCTCTCTCTCTCTCTCTCTCTCTCAGCCTACATAGAGGCGAGTTTTCTGCCAGAGGGGTTTGGTTGATTTGATATTGATTTGCTGAAAGGAGTAGAATGGAAGGGGAGAGAGAGAGAGAGAGGGGGGGGGCAGGGGGGTAATATCAGGACATGGAGTGTCAGTAATAGACAGTAGCGACATAATAAACCAAGCGCTGCCTGCATCGTGGGCGAGAGAAGAGAGAGAGAGAGAGAGGAGAGAGAGAGAGAGAGAGAGAGAGAGAGAGAGAGAGAGGCGGAGCCACACAGTGTCACTCTCTCTGGTTGAACTGAAGCCACACCCACAGCTGTTGTTGTATGATAAAGGGGGAGGGTTTAGGGGAGGGGATGATATTGTGATGTGATTGATGTCACTATATCACTGTTGGTTTTTTTTTCATTGACACGTTTGACTGTCAAGGTTTCAGCCTACAGGATCAAGAAACCCTAAATACAAAGGGAAGACATCATTGCACATAACAACAACCACACATGATCCAAAAATCACTGCACTCCATCTTTTTGTTGTCTTAATGTTTTATCCCACGATTTTGCAACCCATTTTTTCACCTGACAGGGGGGAGTTTCCAACTCCTCTTTAAAGGACCACTTTTTGAGAGGTTTGGGTTGTTTTTTAATTTAAGAAATAACAATAGTCGCTCATTGACTTCCATTGTAACGGGGAAACAGCTCTCAAAGTCGCATATGAGCAATCCCAGACACAGACACTTTACACACTTCTTCTAAAGTGTCTTATAATGTGTCTCCCTCAAACACGTCCATTGTGTATGTTTTTTGTGACACGGACGAGATCAAATCCATTTGTTTACATCCCCGTCGTTTCCAATAAGGAAGTGGTGTACAGTTTTGGTCCAATCAGATCAGACGCGAACAGCAGTGATTCGGTCGGCGTAGGCATACCTACCGGATCTTCTTTCTACACAAATTTGTCAAAACAAGACAAAGTTGACATTTTTTATTAAAAATAAAACCGCATGAGTTTTCCTGATGTCATAAACTGTAAGAATCAGCTGTTGTCGTGTTCGTTTATGTGTTAAAAGAGTCACTTTGAGAGCTGTTTCCCCGCTTCAATGGACCCTATTTTTTTTTTCTTAAATTGCTAATAAACAACACAACGGAGTGAAATAACTCATGGAATGTAATAGTTTGCCCATAATAAGGTAAGAAAACAACCCAAACCTTTAAAAAAGTGGTCTTACCCTTAGTTTAAGTGCATTTATCATAGGCATTTATCCAACTTATTTCTCTGTGGATAGTTTATACATTATAGCCTAAAATATTATTATTATAGCCTAGCAAATATTTTCTATCCAAAACTATAATTATGAAATTTAGTTAAATACATTTTGACTATAAAAACAAACAAAAAAGCTTTTACTTTGGTAAATATGGACTACTTTTGCCGCCAACAGGCTTAATTACTTTTACTACTTTTAGGCTACTTGAGAAAAAGTACGGGTCTCACAGGGTAGGTCAGGTTGTGGCCTCCTGGTGGCGCTATAATAGGCCAATGTGAAAAGGGTGCCATATTACGCCTTGGATGGCAATTGGATGATTTGAGGCATTTTGTTCCAAAAATGTTGCTTTGCAGAAATCCACCTGTTGGTGGCGCTAACAGGCCAATGTGAAAAGGGTGGGATATATTCCTCAGCCTAGTAGGAAAGTCTGTGAAAGATTTCACGGAAATTGCACGCTGCGTTTATGATTTGAGGCTTTTTGTTCAAAACGGGCCAATCCTGCCAACTTTGAAAGCCAATGTTAGCCAATTAGGATGGAATATAAAATATTGGACAGATCAGGCTTGAACACATGACTATAGTCTATAGAGATAGTGTGTAACGATTTGTGGGTTTTTTTTGGACAGAATCTGGAGGAGTATTTTTTTTCGTCGGCCTCCTGGTGGCGCTATAACAGGCCGTTCTGGAAAATTTGGGGCAGAGGTTCATCGTTGGCATCATAGACTGATGCCAACGATGAACCTCTGCCCCAAATTTTCCAGGGAGTGTGTGTGCAAAATGTGGCATCGACCGGGTTAACGGAGATTAGCTGTATACAGACGGACACCCACACGGACACACACATATGGACGGAGTGCAAAACATACTCCTCTTCCCATGCCTTCGGCCTGGTGGAGACAAAAAGGGTGAGATAGCCACGGTTTATACAATTTGAGGTACCCTATAACAGTGGTTCTCAAAGTGGGGTCCGAGGACCCCTAGGGATATCCTTGAATGAGGGAGTTCCAGGGGGTCCCCAGCTAAATTATAGTTTGTAACCGAATGGACCCTTATGGTTCAATTTGTACACTCTCAGAGTTAAATTAACATAGATTTTTACTATATAAATGGTGGTCCCAGAGATAGAAATGCCATTAAATGGGGGGTCCGTAGACTAATGCAGGTCAAACTGGGGGTCCTTGAAATGAAACGGGTGGAGAATCACTGCTAGAGCCGTGAAAATGTTCTCTCTCTCTCTCTCGTGTGTGTGTGCGTGTGTTTGCGCGCGTGCGTGTGTGCGGAGAGAGAGAGAGAGAGAGAGAGAGAGAGGGGGGAGGAGTGTTCTCAGACAGAGAGGAGAGCACAGATTCTACAAGCAGGCGCAAAGTCCGACCGACAGAAACAACCAAAGAGGAAAGCAAAGCAAAGAACCCCAAAGCCAGAGCACCGAACCCCCGCTACGGAGAGAGAGACGAGCCGCCGATGAGCCTGGAGGGTTTATGGAGCTGACTAGCAGGGCCTAGAGTCCCATTCCTCACACTTTAACTGACTGTTGTTCAGTTCCTTTCCTTCTCGGCTCCTTCCTCCCCGCCCCTGCACGGCACGGCACGGATCGGATCGGATCGCATTGCGCGGAGCAGTCTAATGCCCTTGCGCACCTCCGGGGGAGGCGGAGAGGAGGAGGCGGAGGAGGAAGGCGAGCAGCCCGGGGAGTAGGAGGAGGAGAGACCCAAAGAGAGAGAGAACCGAGAAGCGGCCTGGCTGTCTGACTGTAGTAGTGTAAGATCCGGACATTATTAAAGCTTTGAATCACAAGAGGAGGTGTTGTTGTAGTTGTTGTAGAGGTCCTAGTACTGCTCCCTGCGGACCGCCCCCCCCTCCCCCCTGCATGGACGGGGATGGGCAGAGCCTGTGGATGCCGTCGCCGCGGGGCTGAGCGCCTCGCCTGCCCGGCTCCAGCGCTCCGTCTGCGGCCACTGCTGCAGCTGCTGCTCGGTCTGTGCTGCGGAGCGAGTCTGGGTAAGAAAGATGATTAAGATCTGCTTCTGTTTTATTATAAATGTATCTGTAGCCTACTATTAGTGATATATTGTCTAGTCTAGTGTAATGTTGTCAAAGCCCCACAACATACACGCTTGTCGTTTTACTTTTACTTTGTCTTCATTCCAGTCGTTTTCAACCCTTTTCATATGAAGAAAAGGCCCATGCATTATTTATTGGGAATTTGAGCCACGGACCACCATTTGATGACATTTAGCCTCTTAAAACTTAATTAGAAGATGAAGTAACAGCCAAACGTTGATCAAAATGAACAATTCTTATACATTCTCTAATATTGTGTAGGCTATAGACTTCTTGTAAATTAAGTAATACAGCTGTTTAACTAAAAAAAAAAAAACTCTTGAGCGTAACATTTTACGCTCTCAAGAGTTAAACATCTATTAGGGTCCATTTGGTTACCAACTCTCCATCATTTATAGCTGGGGGCCACCTGGAGCCCCCCCAAGGACCACTGGTGGTCCCCGGACCACCTGGAGCCCCCTCAAGGACCACCAGTGGTCCCCTGACAGACCACTGGTTGAGAAACCACTATTGGAACAATGCATAGTTTAGGGTCTATTTCTGAACAATGCATTCATACAGTGTGTAAATAAATATACATGGAGTTAGCAGTGCAGCATGGATGCTAATGTCTACCCCCAGTCAGTCCTTGACACAATTAAAACAATAAAACAGATATACCAGAATATAACAACATATGGACACATGCAAGGTATACCCTATTGGCCTGAATATAAGACTGTGTTGTTTTCCAATAGAAATATCCTAAAAACCCAGCAGATCTACAAGCTCATAGCGTGGCACCAAGTGCCGCGCTACGAGCATGTGGCGCAAATCTTTGAATATACATTCTTTCAGAGCGTTTTAAACTCAAATCTTTGCTTCTGTGGGGGTCCCTGGAACAACATATTTTCAGATGGGGGTCGGCGGCCAATTACATATAATCTTGGGGGTCCTTGACATGAAAATGTTTGAGAACGACAGACAGAAACATAGGATGTTGTCAGGATTTGAAGACATTTGTAGAATCTTCCTCAGGTCTAAATGGGATAATCGGGGACTAGAGACTATTTGACATTCAATGTTCTTTTTGAGGGGAGGCATACTTTGGTCCGACGGACCATTGGTTCGACGGAGCATTGGTCCGACTCGGGGTTAGGTTTAGGTGTGCTGCCCCGTGCTCGTGGTTATGGTTAGGGTGAGGGTTTGGGGTTAGGTTTAGGTGTGCTGCCCCGTGCTCGTGGTTATGGTTAGGGTGAGGGTTTGGGGTTAGGTTTAGGTGTGCTGCCCCGTGCTCGTGGTTATGGTTATAGGGTGAGGGTTTGGGGTTAGGTTTAGGTGTGCTGCCCCGTGCTCGTGGTTATGGTTAGGGTGAGGGTTTGGGGTTAGGTTTAGGTGTGCTGCCCCGTGCTCGTGGTTATGGTTAGGGTGAGGGTTTGGGGTTAGGTTTAGGTGTGCTGCCCCGTGCTCGTGGTTATGGTTAGGGTGAGGGTTTGGGGTTAGGTTTAGGTGTGCTGCCCCGTGCTCGTGGTTATGGTTAGGGTGAGGGTTTGGGGTTAGGTTTAGGTGTGCTGCCCCGTGCTCGTGGTTATGGTTAGGGTGAGGGTTTGGGGTTAGGTTTAGGTGTGCTGCCCCGTGCTCGTGGTTATGGTTAGGGTGAGGGTTTGGGGTTAGGTTTAGGTGTGCTGCCCCGTGCTCGTGGTTATGGTTAGGGTGAGGGTTTGGGGTTAGGTTTAGGTGTGCTGCCCCGTGATCGTGGTTATGGTTAGGGTGAGGGTTTGGGGTTAGGTTTAGGTGTGCTGCCCCGTGCTCGTGGTTATGGTTAGGGTGAGGGTTTGGGGTTAGGTTTAGGTGTGCTGCCCCGTGCTCGTGGTTATGGTTATAGGGTGAGGGTTTGGGGTTAGGTTTAGGTGTGCTGCCCCGTGCTCGTGGTTATGGTTAGGGTGAGGGTTTGGGGTTAGGTTTAGGTGTGCTGCCCCGTGCTCGTGGTTATGGTTAGGGTGAGGGTTTGGGGTTAGGTTTAGGTGTGCTGCCCCGTGCTCGTGGTTATGGTTAGGGTGAGGGTTTGGGGTTAGGTTTAGGTGTGCTGCCCCGTGCTTGTGGTTATGGTTATAGGGTGAGGGTTTGGGGTAGGTAGTCGATGGGACCAATGGATGGGACCTATGCCCCGTCAGACAAAAGGCATGCACTCCTTTTTGAGTCAAATGAGTCTTGGAAAAACGGGGTCCTATATTCAGCACAATACGGTAATTAAACAAAACGAGTAATAGTGCATTGAGTAGCCTAGCCCCTCCAAAAATAGAGTGACGTTTTGTATAGGCGTGATTTTGACCCTGTGAGGAGGAGTCACATTGGGCTGTTTTATATTTGTATTAGTTTCTCACATGCAGCAGAAGTGTTTACCATTTAGACCTGAAAACAATTCTACAAATGTCTTCTAAATCATGTCTTCCTGAAATCAGTGGTGCTCAAACTATTTCATGTGAAGGATCCCAAATATGTATTTGGCCGCCAACCCCCCCCCCCCCCCCATCTGATTTTTTTTTGTTTCAGGCACCCCCCAGAAGCAAAGATTTGAGTTAAAAACGTTAGCTCTGAAAGAATATATATTCTATATATTCAAAGATTTGCGCCACATTTTAACGTTTATTCAAAAATAGCAGACCTACAAGCTCGTAGCGCGGCACTCAGTGGCACGCTATGAGCTTGTAGAGCTGCTATTTTTCAATAGCTAAAGTGTAACACAATGCTTAAAAACACCAGAAGTGTTTAATGACATGCTGTATACAGCTGTAGCTCCAGAGATGCATCAACACGCCACGCTGCGTGTCTGTCTTTGTCCCGTTATTATTACACATGCTGTCTTTTCAACAATGACTCTGTTTACTTCCTATAATGTCATCATCTGGAGGGTTAACGTGTAATCAACTCACAGAGAGAGAGAGAGAGAGAGAGAGACACCTTGCTGTTTGTTTTTATAGACGTGAGCTGAAAATACCAGAGCTACAAGCTCACAGCGACAAGAGACGCATGTGAGGTTGAGGATTATATGATTTAATAAGGCCTGGTGTCTGTCTGTCTGTCTGTCTGAGAGAGAGAGAGAGAGAGAGAGAGAGAGAGCTTGTATCATGTTTCTCTCTCTCTCTCCTGGGTCGTCTGTCTGTTCGCTAATGGCTCATGGATGGAGGAGAGAGTCCATCATTTGAGCTTCATCTGGGCTCCACATGCAGCCCCTCCCCCCTCCTCTCCTCTCCTCTCCTCTCCTCTCCTCTCCTCTCCTCTCCTCTCCTCTCCTCTCCTCTCCTCTCCTCTCCTCTCCTCTCCTCTCCTCTCCTCTGTTGGACTGGACTGGATGATTGAAGTCTGTCAGAAACTAGACGCATATTGTCCATTTTAAAACGTTTGCATTTGTAGCACAGATCTGTGATCTCTGTTGTTTGTGGTGCATTCATGATGTCAGGGTTGTACATGTGGACTTATATCCTAGAGATCTGTGATCTCTGTTGTCTGTGGTGCATTCATGATGTCAGGGTTGTACATGTGGAGTTTGTGGACGTATATCCTAGAGATCTGTGATCTCTGTTGTCTGTGGTGCATTCATGATGTCAGGGTTGTACATGTGGAGTTTGTGGAAGTATATCCTAGAGATCTGTGATCTCTGTTGTCTGTGGTGCATTCATGATGTCAGGGTTGTACATGTGGAGTTTGTGGAAGTATATCCTAGAGATCTGTGATCTCTGTTGTCTGTGGTGCATTCATGATGTCAGGGTTGTACATGTGGACGTATATCCTAGAGATCTGTGATCTCTGTTGTCTGTGGTGCATTCATGATGTCAGGGTTGTACATGTGGACGTATATCCTAGAGATCTGTGATCTCTGTTGTCTGTGGTGCATTCATGATGTCAGGGTTGTACATGTCATGTGGAGGTATGGCCTAGTGATTCTCAACCTGTGGTAGTCCTACGTGTACCACCGGTGGTACTTGAGCCCCCCCTCTGGTTGTACGCGGAGGAGTCGCCCCAAAAAAGAACAATAAAACAAAGAGCAAAGTGGAATGAAATATTTATATTACTACATAGTCCACTTGCCAGAATGTGAATGAACCCAGACATGTTCAGTACACCAAGGTTTTATGTTAGAAATGTTGAGTAAGGAGCAACTTGGACACTCATGCATGAAGGAAGCATGAGTTCAAGTCCGTTGCTCTCCCCAGGTTGGCGGAGGGTGTGTAGAGTCCAGGATCATTAGATAATTGACACAGGGCCAGGGGTGAAAAATGGGTTACAAAATTGTGGGATAAACATTATATAAAATGTTGAGTATGGGTCCACAGCATGTAGAAACTGCCGGATGGATGCTAACTTGCATATCTTGGAGCAATTTTCATAATTGGCATAATATGTGACCAGCATGTGACGTGTCAAACTAGGGGGTTTTCATGATGCTGAATCCATTCCAAGCATTAGTTTAGCAAAAAATAAAACACACTCATTGGGCTAAAAACAGCCATTGACTGACATCATCACAAATGTGATGATGTCAGTGGCCATGTTCACAATGGGGCTCTATGGGCTGGCAAGTAGACTAACAGGTTTTCATTGATTGATTGATTTAAAATTGTATTAACAGTTTGCAGAATTACAGTACATTTAAGCACAAACAAGATGGTCCACCTTGTTCAATTCATCAAAACATTTATAGACGTACAAATAGACACTTCTATATAGCCAAAGAACAGAACAGGAATTCATCATAAAGGAGGGAAAAAGGGAAAATAAACGTATACAGTGAGGGGAAAAAGGGGTGGGTGGTGGGGAGTAGTGTCAGAAGCGGGAGGTAGTTCTTCTGAACTGGTTGAAATGAGCATTACAGACAGCACACCTAGCCGTTAATAGAAGATCTGAGGAGGGATTAATCACGTTAGAAATATCATCAGTTGTTGCTGATTTGGTGATTGGACAGAGTTTTGTCAGAGTAGCAGCATTATTGGGTTTAGGATTAGAACAAAAACAAGAACCAATCGAAGAACAAATTAAATTCCCCTCCTAGCTGAATCGGATGGGGCAGGTTCTACGCTCCTGTATTTGAACCCATTCAGGGCAGGAACCGCTTTTGGTGTTTTATTGGATTATGTTATACTTCATCTGTTGAAAAATTGCAGATCTACAAGCTCGTATAGCGCGGCACTATTTTTTTTAAAATCGTGAAAATGTGGTGCAAATCTTTGAATATATATTATTTCAGAGCGAATGTTTTTAACTCAAATCTTTGCTTCTGGGGTCCCTGGAACAACATATTTTCAGATTGGGGTCGGTGGCCTATTATAGATAATTCTGGGGTCCTTGACATGAAAAAGGTTGAGCAGCCATACCACTGACATAGGAACAGGTTTTTCAGAAAACTTATAGGATTTAGACGATATTTTTTTAGAATGGGCCTCAGGTCTAAACGGGTTAAGGTTGAGAACCACTGATGAAAGTTATAACGGGAGAGAAGTTTGACAAGCATTTAGTTTATATTTAGTGGCTTTACAACATGGTCATGTTGACTGTTGTTTACCCAGCAACACCCTGGTCTGTGTGTGTGCGTGGGTGTGCGTGCGTGTGTGCGTGTGCGTATGGGGGAGCCCACAGGGATCGAACTGGGAACCTCACAGCTGTTCTACCGGCTACTCTACCCCTGAGTCACTGCTTCCGATATGTGTGCGTGTGTGTGTGCAAAATTGCGTATGCGTGCGTGCGTGCATGCAAATGTGCTGTTTATTCGTGGGGTGGTCACACCTTCAGTAATTGGTTTAACACTGCTTCGTCTGAAGCCAAAACAAAACAGACTGTTCTGGCACACACACACACACACACACACACACACACACACACACACCTGAACACAGCATCTGATACACAGCGTTGTGAGTTCATACTTAATGTAATAACTGACATTATTGTGAACCAAATACAGACATGACACATTTGGGGAAAAATTAGATCCTCTCATCTGTAGGAGGAAAATGTCTCTAAATCCTTGAAAAACCATTTACTTAAGTTTCATACCGATACATAGGAACTAAAAATCACACCCGTGTGAAGTAAGGGGCGCTAATATATTAAAGTCGAACTTATGTTGCTATGATTAGGTGATGTAATGGTGATGTAAAACAAACACAGAACAAAACAAACATTAAACTCTCTTTATTGATAATGGCATTTAATGTTTGTGTTAGCGGCTAAACAAACATTAAACCTGTATACAGGAGGGGCTATCGCTATCGCATTACAATGCGCTACAGGATCCGCCTCCATGAGGCATTGTAGTCCAAACAAACCCCCTGTCCACTTACATTGAGCTTAATTTCCCATTTCATTCATTGTCAATGGCATCCAATGTTTGTGTTTAATAGGACAATGTTTGTGTTTAATAGGACAATGTTTGTGTTTAATAGGACAATGTTTGTCTTTACACAAACACTCAAAAAAACTCGATATGCTGTCAAACCTTTTCGTTATCCACATTTCATCATTTTTGGTTGGTAAAGGAAATGGCATCATTTCTGGGTCCATATATGGTTGGTAAAGGAAATGACATCATTTTGGGGTCCATATATGGTTGTAAAGGAAATTACATCATTTTGGGGGTCCTTGAGTGTGAGAACCAGTGTGCTGGTTCTCACAGGTCACGGGGTCACTGGAGGAAAGGTCACGGGATCACTGGGATGGTTTAAGGCTCATACTCCAGAGACGCTGCGTGTGTGTTTGAGCTTCATGAGTGTGAAAAACACACACACACACACACACACACACACACACACACACACACACACACACACACACACACACACACACACACACACACACACACACACACGAGGTGATCAATAAGGCAGCTGTTTGAAGCCTTTCCCCTCAGGTGGAGAGAAGATCTTTGCTGATCTCTTTGCTGCGTGTGTGCGTGCGTGCAGCTAGGGTTCACACATGTTTGCCTTTGTGAGAAGAGAACGCAGATATATAGTTTTCAAAATATATACAGGAAAAAAATAGACAGATGTTAAATACAGGATACACGGTATGTTTTCAAATACATTGAACTTTTTTACACAATTGCAATAAATCATATAATTAAATATTCAATAATGTTTTTTCACAGAATCAAAGGTTTTATGGTCATCCCGGATGGATTGATTCTAGCCTTAGAATAATTGATATAAATATATTTGTAAATCTCTATGAAAACCAAATGGACCCTTATGGGTCTGTAACTCTGAGAGTGTACAAATGGAATCCTTCCATTTGTACAGTTAACTATATAAATTGGGGTCCCAGAGATAGAAATGCCTTGAAATTAAATGGTTTGAGAATCACTGCTAGAGCTGTAAGAATCTTCTCTTATGGGGTCACTGGCATATCCATTCAAATGGGGGTCCAGGGGCTAATTTGTGTCAATTTGGGGGTCCTTGACATGAAAAAGTCTGGGAACCAGTGACTTACACTCTTACAGGACTGGAGTGATTCTACTCCATTTTCCTGTTTTTGAATCAACTGCAGTCTGTCATGATGGAAGACTTCACAGGTACATACAGAAGCTCGCTACACACACACACACACACACACACACACACACACACACACACACACACACACACACACACACACACACACACACACACACACACACACACACACACAGCTCTCCCAGGCTGTCCGGAATGCCAGCTGCGTTTGACGAGGAGGTGGCGACTGTGCGTGTGCATGCGTGCGTGTGTGTTACTATATTATCTGTGTGTGAGGGTCTTAATGTCCCCACTAGTACAGCAGAACATTGTGAGGACCCCATTTCTCTTTTCCTCACAAGATGTTTAGTTTTATTTCTGTTAGAGTTAGACTCGGGTTGGGGTTAGGATCACCATTATGATTTATGATGACTTGTGAGCCGGTCTTGTGGCCCCAAAATACAAAAAAATAGCTTGCACAATATTGCTATCCAGAATAGTGTGTGCGTGCGTGCGTGCGCATGCTTCTCTGAAGAGCTTCCATTGGTACACGTAATCTAAGAGAAGCACTGTGACTAATGCATTAGACCTGATCTCTCTCTCTCTCTCTCCTTTTAACTTCCTGCCACTCTATCTTCTCCATCTACAGTGTCTGTCTGTCTGTCTGTCTGTCTGTCTGTCTGTCTGTCTGTCTGTCTGTCTGTCTGTCTGTCATATCTGGCCACATTTGGCCATCCCTGCTCTATAGCTATATATGGATTTGTTGAAACATAAGCATATCTATTTGATATCTTTACATGGGGTAACATAATCTATATATCTTTGACCAGAATGGAACAGAGCCGTCGTTAGCATCATTAACACTGACTCTGTTTGACCAGAATGGAACAGAGCCTTCATTAGTATCATTAACACTGACTCTGTTTGACCAGAATAGAACAGAGCCTTCATTAGCATCATTAACACTGGCTCTGTTTGACCAGAATGGAACAGAGCCTTCATTAGCATTAACACTGACTCTGTTTGACCAGAATGGAACAGAGCCTTCATTAGTATCATTAACACTGACTCTGTTTGACCAGAATGGAACAGAGCCTTCATTAGCATCATTAACACTGTCTCTGTTTGACCAGAATGGAACAGAGCCTTCATTAGCATCATTAACACTAACTCTGTTTGACCAGAATGGAACAGAGCCTTCATTAGCATCATTAACACTGACTCTGTTTGACCAGAATGGAACAGAGCCTTCATTAGCATCATTAACACTGACTCTGTTTGACCATAATAGAAAAGAGCCTTCATTAGCATCATTAACACTGACTCTGTTTGACCAGAATGGAACAGAGCTAGGAAGTAAAGAAGTAAGGAAGGGTCCCAACAGAATATTGTGGGAGTCTGGACGCAGGTCATTCCACTGCAAAGCAGACTGGAACAATCTTCCACTTTCACTCAGATCAATTTCCTCTGTTGGCCACTTCAGGACACCCTTTTTGGTGTTTTACAGTTAGCAAGCTTACTGTATGTGTATGTCTAATGTACTGTATGTCATGTTGCAGCTACAGTATGTCTTTACTGTGTACTTAACCCATTTAGGCCTGACGTCGAAATTTAAAAAATTGAACTATAGGCACGTTTTATCGCTCCCCATTTGCAAGGCCCTTTATGGTGAAATTAGTGACCTGCTGAAATATGTGGACTCTTGTGGACTAACTTACACAGAGGTCTTTAAATACGAGAAATATGTGGCCTAAATATCACTATAGGTTGAACTCTGCTAATAAACAAATCACAGTGATTTATGTTCATAGTCAGACAGTGAAGTTATGTGATGGTCACATATTTCTGCAGGTCACCAATGTCTCCGTAACACTGCCATGCTGGAGTGAGCCAGTGTGAGTGAGTGGTCGAGATTAGACTGGTGGAGAAGAGATCCGTTAAGCTGAATATCGCAGATCTATAAGCTCACAATGCGTCGTATCGCGACAGACTGAAAATTCTAAATAAAATTGACTTGACTTGTAGATCTGTTATTTTCAGCACGCAACCAAGTGTAAAATCTGCCATTACGACTGCGTATATAATGGCACCACCGAAATACATTTTAGTCAATTAAGTCAACTGTAGATTTAGTCGACTAAACTCATATGATATTTATTTAACTAAAACTATAGCTTAATGGTAAAACATTCCAGATTACTAAAATATGCCTAAAACTTAACAGAATTTTATTGAAAGTTTGCTGACAAAACCAATGCTGGAGTTGTGTGTGTGTGTGTGTGTGTGTGTGTGTGTGTGTGTGTGTGTGTGTGTGTGTGTGTGTGTGTGTGTGTGTGTGTGTGTGTGTGTGTGTGTGTGTGTGTGTGTGTGTGTGTGTGTGTGTGTGTGTGTGTGTGTGAACTTTGTCCTACTGTTATGACAGCTTGTCAGATCATCTTTACTGTCTGTCTGATTAGAACAGGAAACTGTGCTGTTAAACATCAAAGCATGCACACACACACACACACACACACACACACACACACACACACTCTGACCTAATATCATGCACATAGTGAAAAGACTACATTATGCTCGTCGGTGCCTTATAGCCTTATAGCCTTATAGCCCTAAACTTCCATTTAAAAATAAATAAATTGATCTACACTTTGTGAGCTTGAACTATTAAAGACATTTAGACCTGAGAAATTAAAAAAAAAAGTATTCTAAATCATGACAGTTTTCTGAAAAACCTTATGTTTCTATTTCCGTCGTTCTCAAACATTTTCATGTCAAGGACCCCCAAATATTATATGTATAATTTGGCCGCCGACCCCCATCTGAAAATATGATGTTCCAGGTACCCCCCAGAAGCAAAGATTTGAGTTAAAAACGTTCGCTTCCACCACATTTCCACGATTTTTCAAAATCCCCCCCACCCCCTTTCTCCCCTCACTGTATATGTTTCTTTTCCCTTTTTACGTCTCTAAATGTTCTGATGAATTGAAAAAGGTGCACCCTGTTGTAAAAAAGTGTAATGCTTTATCAGTGTGTCGTCCACAGTAACAGTCTCTGTATCGAGTTGTGAACGGGTACATTTCATGTGAAATGTACCCATTCTGTAGACTGTTAACAGTCTTTGTATTGAGTTGTGAACGGGTACATTTCATGTGAAATGTACCCATTCTGTAAACTGTTAACAGTCTTTGTATTGAGTTGTGAACGGGTACATTTCATGTGAAATGTACCTATTCTGTAAACTGTTAACAGTCTTTGTATCGAGTTGTGAACGGGTACATTTCATGTGAAATGTACCCATTCTGTAAACTGTTAACAGTCTTTGTATCGAGTTGTGAACGGGTACATTTCATGTGAAATGTACCCATTCTGTAAACTGTTAACAGTCTTTGTATCGAGTTGTGAACGGGTACATTTCATGTGAAATGTACCCATTCTGTAAACTGTTAACAGTCTTTGTATCGAGTTGTGAACGGGTACATTTCATGTGAAATGTAACCATTCTGTAAACTGTTAACAGTCTTTGTATCGAGTTGTGAACGGGTACATTTCATGTGAAATGTACCCATTCTGTAAACTGTTAATAAATACTTCAATCAATAAGTCAATCAATCAATATCATTATCGTTGTGTTGTGTTGTTCCAGGCCACTGCCAGCAGGGGTCCCCGGCCGCCTCCCCTCCCCCGCAGTGTCGCATCCAGAAGTGCACGTCGGACTTCGTGACGCTGACCTCTCACCTGACGCCGGCGGCGGACGGCTTCGACCTGGACTTCTGCAGCGGCCTGCGGGCGTACTCCTCCTGCACCTCGCGCACCGCCAAGGCCTGCCGCGGGAACCTGGTGTTCCACTCCGCCGTGCTGGGAATCTCTGACCTCATGAGCCAGGTGGGTGGGTCTGTCTATCTGACCTTTGACCTCATGAGCCAGGTGGGTGGGTCTATCTATCTGACCTTTGACCTCATGAGCCAGGTGGGTGGGTCTGTCTATCTGACCTTTGACCTCATGAGCCAGGTGGGTGGGTCTATCTATCTGACCTCATGAGCCAGGTGGTTTTGAATGTAGTTTTTGGTCATAGTCTTCTGGATAGTTTTAATTTAGTTTTAGTCACATTCTAGTCACCTGGGAATGTTTTTGTCTTAGTCTAGTTTTTTGTCGACTAAATATCATACGATTTTGGTCGACTAAATCTACAGTTGTAAATAAATATAAATATTAGAACCAGTTCAGGACGGGAACCCCTTTTGGTGTTTTAAGCATTATGTTATACTGAAAATGTGATGCAAATCTTTCAATACATATTCTTTCAGAGCGAACGTTTTTAACTCATATCTTTGCTTCTGGGAGGTCCCCCTGGAACAATATATTTTCAGATGGGGGTCGGCGGCCAATTACGTATATTTTTGGGGGTCCTTGACATGGAAAGGTTTGAGAAGCATGAGGTTTTTCCAGAAAACTGTCAGGATTTAGAAGATATTTAGTAGAATCGTTCTTGGGTCTAAAATGGGGCTAAACGTGACGTGACGTTGTTGTGCTTTCAGAGGAACTGCTCCAGAGACGGCCCGACGTCGGCCACACAGCCCGAGGAGCTCCTCCCCGAGCCCTGCGACTACCACGGACGCATGCTGCATGCGCACGCCGCGCACACGCACGCTCACATGCACGCGCACCACGCGCACGGCGGCCACGCACACACGCACGGTGGCCAGGCGCCACCGGCGCTCGGCGGCGACATGCCGCCCGGATACCTGTTCTGCGGACTGTTCGGCGACCCGCACCTGCGCACGTTCAGGTAGGCCTGACCCGTAAGGGTCCATTTAGTTAGCGTTGGTTACTTTGAGATCGGTTTGATAACGATTTAGCCTTTTCTATGGCCGATAATGGCCGATTTCCGATACGCTACGGATTGTATCGTGCATCTCTCGCCACAGCCCTAGTTGTTGCGTATATCACATTGTAAATGGTAAACATGGTAAATGGTGCATTTATTTAGCGCCTTTATCCACTGCGCTTTACATAGATTTTGCATTTCACTCACCCATTCACACACAAATTCACACACCTTTACATAGATTGTGCATTTCACTCACCCATTCACACACACATTCACACACCTTTACATAGATTGTGCATTACATTCACCCATTTCACACACAAATTCACACACCTTTACATAGATTGTGCATTTCACTCACCCATTCACACACACATTCACACACCTTTACATAGATTGTGCATTACATTCACCCATTTCACACACACATTCACACACCTTTACATAGATTGTGCATTTCACTCACCCATTCACACACACATTCACACACCTTTACATAGATTGTGCATTACATTCACCCATTTCACACACACATTCACACACCTTTACATAGATTGTGCATTACATTCACCCATTTCACACACACACATTCACACACCTTTACATAGATTGTGCATTTCACTCACCCATTCACACACACATTCACACACCTTTACATATTGTGCATTACATTCACCCATTTCACACACACATTCACACACCTTTACATAGATTGTGCATTACATTCACCCATTTCACACACCGATGGCGGAGGAAACCATGCAAGGCACCAACCAGCACATCAGGAGCAATTAGGGGTTCAGTGTCTTGCTCAAAGACACTTCGACACTAACTCTGGGGGAGCCCGCAGGGTTTGAACCGGGAACCTCGCGGTTCCCATCCGGCCACTCTACCCCTGAGGCACCTCCGCCATCTTAGCTTCTCATCTTCTCCCTTGTTTATTCATGTAAATTGAGGGACAAGATAACGATGTAGGATCTTTGAATCCTGAGGTCTGAGACAGAGACATCAGTTCTAGGCTTCTGATAGGTCTAACACTCCTAGAGAGATAGACAGGTGTTCTCTTTTTTTTAAATCACACCCTGTCTTTTTGTCTTTAATTGGTCCCATTTCATTGTTATTTATGTATAATTTATAGGGATGTTCAATGAATGTTTAGGCAGTGAGTGTTTACGCAGTGAGTGTTTAGGCAGTGAGTATTCAGGCAGTGAGTGTTTAGGCAGTGAGTATTTAGGCAGTGAGTGTTTAGGCAGTGAGTGTTTAGGCAGTGAGTATTTAGGCAGTGAGTGTTTAGGCAGTGAGTGTTTAGGCAGTGAGTGCTCAGCTAGAAATGATCTTCTAGCTGTTGCTAGTCATGGCTGCCAGTTCCCACCTGATGTTGTGTGGGAGTTCAGACTGATCCAGACCGTACTGAATAACTGCTAGCTTGGATAATGTCTTGAGGCTAGGACTGAAGTCTAAGATATACAGGTGACCTGTATGACCAGGTGACCTGTTGTCTGCTCCAAAGAGAATGACACGATCTCCCACCATGAAACAGCACATATTCTTCATCCTATGTGGGCCTTCCCCCTTGAGCTCAACCTTCTTCCAGGAGAAGGTTCCTGGACTGAATTTCCACATATAATTTAAATGCTGGTTATGGTGATAACCACCAAATATGTACAGATCTCCATTGTAGGTAAAGGCTGAATAATGGCAGCGTCCTTCTGGAAGAAGCTGTGCAGAAGGTGTGTATACCACCCAGTGGTTGGTCTCTGTGTCAAACACTGATGGTGTTGTAGTACTGACCCCAACGCCTGCCCCCAAATACAAACATCTTTGTCCCGATGATGGTAGCCGAGGGACGGCGGTGTTAATTAAAGTCCAGACCATTGTGGTGGTGTCCAACTTGTAGATGTCATTGTTGTATCCAATCCGGGTTAAACCTCCATGAATATACATGACCTTCCCCCGAGACACAGGCCGAGTGGCCGTACCTCCACTCTGGAACGGTCCCAGAAACCTGTGGTTTGAACCACGTGTGGGTGTCGACATCAAAGGCATAAAGCACGTTGCAGCAATCTGGCTCAGCCCACCCTCCCCAGAGGTAGACAGTATCTCCAATCAGCACAGCTGTGTGGTCCATATACCTGGAGGGAACCTCACGGTGGCGTTCTCCTCTTCCAGGGGTCACTGGGGTCAACTTACTCCAGGTGAAAGACACTGTGTTGAAGATGTGCACATCAATGTGATCCTCGTCACCTCCAAAGAAGTACACACAGTGTCTCACTGTCACAGCTCTCTGATTGGCTGTTCCTGGTCCTCTCAGACGCACCGCCCAGCGTAACATTACTCACAAACAGTATGACAGTGGATAAATCCTATTGGTCAATGGTATCCTATTTGTAAATGGTATCTTATTGGTCAATGGTATCCTATTGGTCGAGTTCTGATGTGTAAATGCAATCTACGTAAAACGCCTTGGATACTATATACATGCACCACTTACCAATTAATACAGTGGTTCCCTCAGGGGTCCTTGAGGGAGTTCCAGGGGGTCCCCAGCTAAATGATTGTTTGGAACCAAATGAACCCTGATGGGTCCATTTGGTTCCATTTGTACTTAAATTAACATTGATTTTACAATATAAATCGGGGGTCCGTAGACTAATGCATGTCAAACTGGGGGTCCTTGAAATTAAACGGGTTGAGAATCACTGCTAGAGATGTAAAAATCTTCTCTTATGGGGATCTCTGGCATATCTCTTCAAATGGGGGTCCGTGGGCTAATTAGTGTCAATTCTGGGGGTCCTTGACATGAAAAACTTTGGGAACCCCTGGTTTAACCCATTTAGACCTGACGTCGAAATAGAAAAACGTTATATATATACCGGTATATATATATATATATTTTTTAACCCTTTCAGGGACAGCTTCCAGACGTGTAAGGTGGAAGGGGCGTGGCCTCTAGTCGACAACCGCTTCCTGTCCGTGCAGGTCACCAACGTACCGGTGGTGAGCGGCTCCAGCGCCACGGCAACCAATAAGGTGAGGGGGGGCGGGGTTTAAGGTTGACCAATCATGTATAGTGTACTGTATGGTCGTAGTAATGTTAACATCATATCCCACACAACTGGGGCTGGTTGTGTTTGGTCTGCTGCTCTTCTGTTTAGACGTTTAGATTCAATGTGTGTGTGTGTGTGTGTGTGTGTGTGTGTGTGTGTGTGTGTGTGTGTGTGTGTGTGTGTGTGTGTGTGTGCGCGCGCGCGAGCGTGTGTGTGTTAGTCATCTAGCCTGTAGTGTAATGAGCTCTAATATCATGGAATGACATGGTGTGAAAGGAAGCCAGTGTGTCGCTCTGGACACACACACACACACACACACACACACACACACACACACACACACACAGCTTTATTGTCCTCAGGAGAGAACATTCCTTTCACAGTCATGTGAGATGCATGTACACACAGGAATATGTGTGTGTGTGTGCGCGCGGTTACACACGCGTCAAAGCCTCCCATGTCCCCCCCCCCCACACTATCATGTTCTGGCTGGGGGGAGAACTCTGGTTAAGTATATTTATATTTTTTTATACCAACACCTTCGTCCACCTTTTACCTAACAGAGTATAAACAGAGTTCTCCCATCACTACGTGTACGTTTGTCATTTGACCACAGTCTGGGGGGAGGGGGGTCGTAGTCATTCTGGAAGAGGGGGGGAGGGGGGTCGTAGTCATTCTGGAAGGGGGGGGGTCGTTGTCAGTCTGGAAGGGGGGGGGGGGGGGTGGGTTCGTGGTCATTCTGGAGGGGGGGGGGGGTCATGGTCAGTCTGGAAGGGGGGGGGGATGGGGTCATGGTCATTCTGGAAAGGGGGGAGGGGGAGGAGGGGGGGTCGTGGTCAGTCTGGGAGGGGGGGGGAGGGGGGGTCGTGGTCAGTCTGGAAGGGGGGGGAGGAGGGGGGGTCGTGGTCATTCTGGAAGGGGGGGTGTCGTGGTCATTCTGGAGGGGGGGGGGGGGAGGGGGTGTCGTGGTCAGTCTATAAGAGGCATTCCTCACCGAGGTGCTAAAGCACTGGTTGAATTCTCCCTGACTCCAAATCTGCCCTAATGTTAGCAAGGAATAACACCTCTAATACTAGCCTTCTGTTGTAGAGCATATAAGGAATAACACCTCTAATACTAGCCTTCTGTTGTAGAGCATATAAGGAATAACACCTCTAATACTAGCCTTCTGTTGTAGAGCATATAAGGAATAACACCTCTAATACTAGCCTTCTGTTGTAGAGCATATAAGGAATAACACCTCTAATACTAGCCTTCTGTTGTAGAGCATATAAGGAATAACACCTCTAATACTAGCCTTCTGTTGTAGAGCATATAAGGAATAACACCTCTAATACTAGCCTTCTGTTGTAGAGCATATAAGGAATAACACCTCTAATACTAGCCTTCTGTTGTAGAGCATATAAGGAATAACACCTCTAATACTAGCCTTGTGTTGTAGAGAATATAAGGAATAACACCTCTAATACTAGCCTTGTGTTGTAGAGAATATAAGGAATAACACCTCTAATACTAGCCTTCTGTTGTAGAGCATATAAGGAATAACACCTCTAATACTAGCCTTCTGTTGTAGAGCATATAAGGAATAACACCTCTAATACTAGCTAGATGTGTTGTAGAGAATTTAGGGAATATCACCTCTAATACTAGCCTTGTGTTGTAGAGAATATAGGGAATATCACCTCTAATACTAGCCTTGTGTTGTAGAGAATATAAGGAATAACACCTCTAATACTAGCCTTCTGTTGTAGAGCATATAAGGAATAACACCTCTAATACTAGCCTTCTGTTGTAGAGCATATAAGGAATAACACCTCTAATACTAGCCTTCTGTTGTAGAGCATATAAGGAATAACACCTCTAATACTATTCTTGTGTTGTAGAGAATATAAGGAATAACACCTCTGATACTAGCCTTCTGTTGTAGAGCATATAAGGAATAACACCTCTAATACTAGCCTTGTGTTGTAGAGAATATAAGGAATAACACCTCTAATACTAGCTAGATGTGTTGTAGAGAATATAGGGAATATCACCTCTAATACTAGCCTTGTGTTGTAGAGAATATAGGGAATATCACCTCTAATACTAGCCTTGTGTTGTAGAGAATATAAGGAATATCACCTCTAATACTAGCTAGATGTGTTGTAGAGAATATAGGGAATATCACCTCTAATACTAGCCTTGTGTTGTAGAGAATATAGGGAATATCACCTCTAATACTAGCCATGTGTTGTATGGAGATTATCCAGTAGGTTGCCTTCAGGTAGGAGATATGGTGTACCAGCATACAATAAGGTCAGACTAAAGAGGTCCTTTGTCCACCAGTCGACTTTGAGGCTTAATCAGGAGTTGTAGCCATGGGGTAATCTAAGCGGTGGATGGACATTGCTCTTGTCTTAATCTGGTCATCCTAGTTTAGTAAAATGTTCAAAGTAAAAGATATATTTAGGACGACCGTCAAGCCAATTCTACCCTATGGCTCCGAGGCATGGACACTTTCAAAGAAATTAGAGAAACGGTTGGATGGCACTTACACCCGCCTTCTAATGAGAGCGCAAAATCTCTTGGAAGAGCCACCCATCGACTAATCTAATGTACGGCAACCTTCCCCGTGTTTCTTCACTATTCCGATCCAGAAGAACACAGTTTGCCGGCCACTGCTACAGAGCTGACAATGAGGTTATATCTTCCCTTCTTCTCTGGAATCCTGGCTCAAAGCAGACCAGAGGTAGAAAACTGTCGTTCCCTGATGTCATTGCTAGGGACACATGCATCAGTAAGCAGGAACTGGGGATGGCAATGAAGGGACCGGGAAGTCTGGCTGTGGCATTGTGAAATCCATGATCTCGACCGCGGTCGAAAAATGATGATGATGATGATGAAGATGATCATGTCTTTATGTATGTAATATTGTTTTGTTCTTTTTGTGCTATGTCTAATGTTTGTATGTGTTGCATACATGGTTGCATAGGGGCGACGGTGGTTCAGGGGTAGAGTGGCTGGATGGTAACCGCAAGGTTGCCAGTTCGAACCCGGGCTCCCCCAGAGTTAGTGCCGAAGTGTCCTTGAGCAAGACACAAGACAAATACATATCAACTCGAGAGGGGGAGGGGAGGGGGGTGTTGACAGTCAGATGCTTGAGATCCGCCTTGTAAAAGTACAAACGGAACGGATGCTATTATGCAGCTTCGGTAAATTTACAATTTCTTGTGTTTTATATTTGTAAGTCTGATCGGTAATGTCCATAAACTGGTTGGTTGTTGTGTGAGAGAGAGAGAGATGCCTGCAGATTGGAACAGGAATGCCCAATAACTCATTTAGACCTGAGGTCGATTCTACAAATGTCTTCTTTTCTGAAAAACCCTATGTTTCTATATGTCAGTGGTGGTGCTCAAACATTTTCATGTCAAGGACCCCCAAAACTATATGTAATCGGCCACCGACCCCCATCTGAAAATACTTGAGTTAATAACATTCGCTCTGAAAGAATATAATATTAAAAGATTTCCATCACATTTTCACGATTTATCAAAAACAGCAGATCTATAAGCTCATAGCGCTGCACTTGGTGCCGCGCTATGAGCTTGTAGATCTGCTATTTTTCAACGGCTAAAGTATAACATAATGTTTAAAACACCAAAATGGGTTCCCGTTCAGAACGGGATAATAATTAAGCCCAGAGCTGAACAAGGCTCTGTGGCTGAATTCTGTTCAATGTCTGAAATAATTGGCACTCCAACCACATGACCATGCTTCCTGTGTCTGTGTTAAATATGGAGGGCTGTGAATTTTCTATTTGTTCCAGTTTTTCCATGTGTTTATGATGAGTAGAAAACTGTCCTTCCCTGATGTCATCGCTAGGGACAACATGCATCAGTAAACAAGAACTGGGGATGGCAAAGAAGGACCGGAAAGTCTGGCGTGGCATTGTGAAATCCATGATCTCGACCGTGGTCAAAATCATGGACAGTACTTAAATCCGAAATGTGGATGGCAGAAAATCCACCAAGGACAGCGATCCTGGAGTCGGAATTATGGAGGTTTGAAAATCCTCCTTTTAGTTTCAACTGGTTTGCACTGTCATTATATTTGCAATCCCATAGTTGGAACTGTGGGGCGTTGCTGTAGGAACCGGACCAATGCTAAAAGCTTCCGTAGGCCTCAACCATTATATAGACTGAGTATACGTTGGGTAGGGCTGCAACTAACGATTAATTTCATAATCGATTCATCGGCCGATTATTTAAACGATGAATCGATTAATCGGATTATGGCACCTTTTTGCAATTATTTAAAAAAAATTAGCTTCAAGTTATTTTAGGCAAAGACAATAAAAATGAATACTCCTTAAAAATTAATATTTTACCCCCTTTTTTATCCAATTTGATTTCATTGCCATTCCTACTTGTAAGGATACTGTAATCTGTAATGTTGACCGTGTATAGCTGACTGTCTTTCTTTCCATTTCTATCTCTGGATTTTTATTTTTTTATTTCTATTGCAAAATCAATTTTGAGAGTCCATTTGGTTCCATTTTTGCACTCTCTGTTACAGACCCTTTAGGGTCCACTTGGTTTACTTCCTAACTATCTATAATGTAGCTGGAACTCCCACTATGAGAACCACTGTCCTACACAGTCTGTGTGGACACGCACGCTCACAGCCACACACACACACACACACACACACACACACACACACACACACACACACACACACACACACACACACACACACACACACACACACACACACACACACACACACACACAGTATGCACACAAGTTACAAGTTACAAGTTACAAGTAGCATGATAGGGGAAACCGTTCTTATTTAGCAGCCATATTGGCATGTTCTCTAGGGTCTAGGCTCTAGTATCACATATTGCCAAAGTTAAACAGCACTGAATAAATCATTGTTAAGCAAAAACGTTCACAGAGATTCTGCTTTTGCCTTGTGCCCACTTCAATGCGCTGCTGAGATTACACACAGGTGGAACAAATTTGAGGAGCTAGCGATCGTTAGCAAGCTACACTGCTAGTGCTCGTCGTAGCCAGAATGCAAGCTCACAGATTCAGACATTGGGGAGCATTTTTTGTCATAAGACAAACAAATATGGACAGTGGCCGTGCTCACAAATGCCATGTTTTGGGACCTGTTTGGGGCATTTTGAAACCGGTTGATGAGTTTGCAGATCAGCTGTTTTGGGCGCATCGCAGCCATAGAGCCTACGCTCTCCTTCTCTCTGTGTGTGTGTGTGTGTGGGAGACTGAAGTTGGGAGAGAGAGACTAGATGCGGAGCGCTCTGGTCACGTTCAAGACAATCTTGTGTTGTGTTTATACCGACCCGTTGCATATTGTTCGTTCAGCCTAGTGCCGTTACTGAACGGTAAAAAGAAAGCAGCTTTACGTTACATTTTAATGTTGGAAAACACCCGCGATAATAATCGATAAGATAATTCGTTGGCAACGAATTTAATTATCGATTTTTATCGATTTAATCGATTCGTTGTTGCAGCCTTAACGTTGGGGTATGTATATATATATATACGGACTTGGGGACAAAAAAGAGTTAATGAACTGGTGGGCGTGTCCACTTATTTAATGAACTGGTGGGCGTGTCCACATACTTAATGAACTGGTGGGCGTGTCCACATATTTAATTAACTGGTGGGCGTGTCCACATACTTAATGAACTAGTGGGCGTGTCCACATATTTAATGAACTGGTGGGCGTGTCCACATATTTAATGAACTGGTGGGCGTGTCCACATACTTAATGAACTGGTAGGCGTGTCCACATATTTAATGAACTGGTGGGCGTGTCCACATACTAGAGCCCTGCACGGGCCTAAAATATGGGCCCGTGCCCGGCCCAGGCCCGTGGAGTTAAGGCCCCGCCCGGCCCTAAGCCCGTTGGTCAAGTCCAGAATAGGCCCGGGCCCGGCCCAAAAGCCCGACATTTTTTATTTTTTTATTACGCTATTTCTATAGCATGTGCGCCGCGGCCGCTTTATTGGTGCACATTTGTTGCACGGACGCAGCAGCAGCAGCTACTCACAGCTGCACTATATCGCTCTGATAAACCCACATTAAGGAACAAGAAGTCAATAACACACAGACATCACACTAAAGTAGCCTACTTAATTATAGTTTTATATAGTAGCTGCTGCACGTGCACTGTCAATCAGCGCAACGCGTTGTGATCTTGCAGATCGGCTATCGCGGACTCACGCTGCATTATAAAACCCAGGCGGACAATAATAAGAACACTTACGTTATGTATCTGCAGTTTCTGCAATGTACAAATCCAACTTTGTTTGTTTAGTGTGGTAATAATGCTCCCGCCGTATTTAATTTGTTTTTAATTTGCCCACGGCCCGTTGGACAGTAACAAAGTCGGCCCGGGCCCGGCCCGTTTTTTACCACATACTTAATGAACTGGTGGGCGTATCCACATACTTAAAGAAGCATTCAGTGATTTGGGTGATTTGGAAAAAAACAGTGCACCCCTATATAATAGCTCAAGGCTCTATTGCTGATTACTTAGGTTAGAACCCACCGCAGTGGTGTCCTGTTAGAACTTAAACCAGGATGCTTCGACTTCTGCCTTCTCCCTGAAGCCGACCCTTTATATATTCTCCGACCAGGCTTGTCACGATGATTAAGCCAGTTAGATCTATCCATATATAGTTCTACCACATCTATCTGATATCAGCACTAGGTTGGCTTGGGCCCAAATATAGGGATTGTCATACTAAACATGTCATATGTCATATAGCCCAACGTCCTAGTCAGAGTCTTCTTTACAGCCCCGGTAGCTAGAAGTGCACATGCACACGCTCTACAGTGGGAGGAAGTGCAACAGGCCAACAGCACGCACACCAAGGCCCGCCTCTGCTCGCTGCAAATGTCTCCCATCGTATGGGCCCAGACTGCGTAATTTGCGCAGTCTGGGAGCTCAGAATTACCCGAATTACTGACAAAAGCCCATGGAATGGGAACAGTTCTACTATTGGGGTCATACCTATGTTCCCTCAGCCCTATGTTCCCTCTGCCCCGAGGTGCGCTGCGGTTCGGGAGAGGGTTGCGGTTAGGTTTAGGTGTCTGCCCCGGGGGTGCGCTGCGGGTCGGGAGAGGGTTGCGGTTAGGTTTAGGTGTCTGCCCCGGGGGAGGTTAGGGTTAGGGTGAGGGAGGAGGTAGGTTGTCATATACATTCACTGGAGGAAGATAAAATTAAATAAACTATAAACATCGCTTTAAATGTTATCAAAATGTATTTAATTCACACAAATACTGAGTCACGTGACCATCCACCAGGTTGTCATAACAACCCTCACTCCCCGTCTGAAAAAGATGGGCGGGGTGGCCAGGCGAACAGCCAATAGTAGAACCGTTCCCATTCCATGGGCTTTTGTCAGTAATTCGGGTAATTCTGAGCTCCCAGACTGCGCGAATTACGCAGTCTGGGCCCATACGATGGGAGACATTTATAGTAATTCCTGTGCATTCGATGGGTGGATTCATACTACATCGGCTGGCTCGATCATGATTGGCGGAAGGCCCCTCTCATCCTGATTGGATGAAGACTTGGCCACCTAGCCAAAAATGAAACCTATGGTTTTTTGACCCCAGGGGCTCACTGGGGACAGGGAGGAACTCCTTATATGGTCAGCACATTCTATAGTAGGGAGGATTATTAAAAAATAATAATATTTGAATTAAGTGAAATCACTGAATATACCTTTAATGAACTGGTGGGTGTGTCCACATACTTAATGAACTGGTTAAGGGCGTGTCCACATAAAAACGACGTTTTAACAAATACTGTACACTTTAAAAAAAGGTTCTTCCTCCTTATATAATAACAGTACCTGATGATCATGTTTTACGGTGAAAAGAATCCCGCCACTCCATCTTTAATCCCACATGACGAGGCTTGTGTGTTAATCCTGCCGACTGAAATGACGACGAGAAAGTACCAGACCAAACGGCATGAGCCCTCATTTCAATGGAATTTAGTATAAGAAGTGTGTGTAGGTCTACGACACGCACGCACGCATGCAATCACGCACGCACGCACGCACGCACACACACACCAGCACAAACACATTACACATGGGTACTGGCTCTCCCCGGACAACAGTTAAAAACAAATTACTTTTTAACAAGTTGTAATTTGGCACAGCTATGCAAACACTGTGACACACACACACACATGCGCACACACACACACACACCGTGACGCTGGTCACGGTGCGTGTTAGTGTCAGCAGGGGTGGGTGTGGCATTAGCGTTAGCGTGTTAGCATCATTGTTCCGGTCAATGGCTGCTTTGTTCACATGACAGCCAGCCTAGTCACTAATGTGCTGCGTGTGTGTGTGTGTGTGTGTGTGTGTGTGTGTGTGTGTGTGTTCCTAATAATCATGACTAATAACCTGCCCCACCTCTGACACACAAGGTCACACTTCCTGAAGTTCCTGTGTGTGTGCGCGCGTGCGTGCGTATGTGTTTGTCTGTGATGTTTATTCAAACGGCACCCGTTTTGATTGAAAAAAAAAAAAAAAAAGTTCCTTATTAATAAACCAGAATAGAATATTTGACCTGCTTTTTAACCAATCACAGTAAAGTCTGGTAGTAAAGTAAAGAAGGTGAGAGGGGAAATGGTGAGGACAGACGCAAATTGTGATTGGCCGGAATGTGATGATGTATGATGATAAAGGGCGGGGCGCCCCTCACTTTACACAGGTGTGATTTATTTATTTATTAAAAAAATTAAAATAACCAACAACACAGACGTATACAGTCTGTTCAATAGATCATGGCAGTTCCGCCCCCTTTCACGACGACACCAGGACCAGGAAATTAATCCCAATGCATTTTTCCCATAGATATTTCAAAAAGTATTTATTTAAAGACCTTTTAAGCGTCGTACGAAGCCAACTCGAGTCGTGACAAATCATGACAACAAACACAATATTTTGGACCAAACAAATAATTACAAAGAAGAAAAACAACAAAAGAAGTGTTGTAACCTGCCGTTTTATTTTCTTTGTTTGGCCCAAAACATTGTGTTTATTGTCATGATTTGTCACGACAAGAGTTGGCTTTGTCCGCGGCGTAAACGTCTTTAAATAAATACTTTCTGAAAAGTCTATGAGGAAAATGAACAGGGATTTCTTTTCCGGGTCTCTCAAGAATGAAATTAAAGGGGGCGGGGCTGCGCAGTCCCGCCCCCTTTCATGACGATGCCCAGGCCCAGGAAATAATTCCCCATGCATTTTCCCCATAGACATTTCAAAATTAATTTATTTAAAGACGACCTAAGCGTCGTGAAAAAAACGACGGCATCAAGGCCCACCAAAATACATTTTGTTTGACTAAATCAACTGTAGATTTAGTTGACTAAAACTAAGGCATTCCATTTCCAGGTGACTAAAATGTGACTAAAACTAAATAAACTATTCAAGAGACTATGACTAAAACTAAAATCAACCAAAAAAACAACACTGTTACAGAGGCAGGGGCTGAAATTCCCTAAGAGGGCACTTTTGGAAGAAAATAGCCGATCTACAAGCTCTCAACACATCGCAGCCACTACACGTTGAGAGCTTGTAGATCTGCTATTTTGCGGCGATGACATGGATTTCTAAACAACTTCTTTCAACGCAAAATGCTGCGTTCAAGATCAGGAGAGTTCAGAATTAAATCAATTCACGGGTAGGCCTATATGGCCATTTTCATTTATCCACCACAGTAAATTCTACATTCATGGTCTGGGAAAGGGCAGTCGTTTTACAGACGGGTAAAAGGGCAGTCGCTGAAGCCCCCATTGATGTCTATGTGTGCATGTGCCTGATTATGACGATATTATGTTAATTTACCAGTACTGTCCACACCCCCAGACCGTGTGCTCTGCTCCTGTACTGGAAGTGAAGGTTATTATATTATATTATACACAGAAGCAAGCAGTGTTTGTTTGCACAACTGTTAGGCTTGTGCGTTTGATATAGAGGGTAACCTGATAAGACGCTAACCTGATAGGACGCTAACCTGACGTGTGTGTGTGTGTGTGTGTGTGTGTGTGTGTGTGTGTGTGTGTGTGTGTGTGTGTGTGTGTGTGTGTGTGTGTGTGTGTGTGTGTGTGTGTGTGTGTGTGTGTGTGTGTGTGTGTGTGTGTGTGTGTGTGTGTGTGTGTGTGTGTGTGTGTGTGTGTGTGTGTGGGCGTGTGCGTGTCATATTGTATTCTTTATTGTGAAACAACACTAAGGAAATGCAGGAATAGAAATAGGTGAATGATAAAAAAAAGAAATCACACCCGTGTGAAGTGAGGGCCGCTAATATATTAAAGTCTAACTCATGTTTATTAGGTGACTTAATGGTGATATAAAAAAAACGATGCCAACACAAACATTAAACGCCATTAACAATTAAAGAGACAATATGACGTAACGAGGCACATTATGACATAAATGTTCCCTTCATTGTCAATGGCGTACAAACATTGAACTAAAAACAAACAATAAACCTGTATATCCCATTTTGGTGCTTACAACTTGTAAGCATTATGTTATACTTTAGCTTTAGAAAAATAGCAGATCTACAAGCTTGTAGGTCTGCTATGTAGGTCTGCTATTTTTGAAAAATCGTGAAAATGTGCCTCAAATCTTTGAATATATATTCTTTCAGAGCGAACGTTTGTAACTCAAATCTTTGCTTCTGGGTGGGGGGTCCCTGGAACAACATATTTTCAGATGGGGGTTACATATAATTCTGGGGGTCCTTGACATGATATATTGAGCACCACTGATATAATGAAATATGAGGTATAAAGCTGTTTTTGAAAACATTTTTTAAATTTCAACCTCAGGTCTAAATGGGGTATAGGAGGGGCTAAAGAAAAGCAAATGAATGTGTCCGACAGAGTAGCACTGCCCTCTGGTGTCCAGCAGGAGTCATAGCGATGGTTGAAGAGTAAGTAAGAGTACTAAGACATTTAGTGCATTTAGGGACTTTTGATCTAAATAAACACACACAGATATATTGCATCTGCAAGCACTGTGAAGCCACACATTGTGACTGTGAGCTTGTAGATCTGCTATTTTTGAATAGTTAAATAGCCAATCAACATCGACACGTTGTGAGCTTGTAGATTGGCTATTTGAACTACTCAAATGTTTTTTCTAAATAGTAAAAAAAAAAAAGGCAAAGATGTTTAGGAATAAGGGGTTTAGCATGGACGAAAATAGAGCTCCTTAGGCTCCAATTTCTCCAAAATTGCGAGTATAGGAGCTTGCTCTGTCCCTTAATGGTATTATGGTCCAGCGTCACCCTCTATCTATGTAGCCGACACCGGCATTTGCGCCTAGAGGTGTGGTCATGGGCGTGTTGGCACGCTTTCCCCTAAATTGCTATTTTGGTCACATACATTTGGGAACGCGACAGTGGAGTTTAAAACCACCCGTAATGCCAAATTAGTTTGGTAGAGTGGAGATGTCCAGGCACAGACTAGTCAGGCTGCCTCATCTCTCCTTATGCTCCTTTTGCATCTCTTTGTAATGTTCCTATAATCAGCAGAAGTGAGTGCCTGCCACTTCCTTGTGTCCATTGTGTTTATATAATTGTATAGTCAATTATAGG
Organism: Protomyctophum parallelum; assembly: GCF_964188405.1. NCBI lineage: Eukaryota > Metazoa > Chordata > Actinopteri > Myctophiformes > Myctophidae > Protomyctophum > Protomyctophum parallelum. The sequence continues at coordinate 39,979,341 of NC_139710.1, forward strand.
GGTAGCCTTGTATTGATTCCTTGTATTGATTCCTTGTAGGCTTGTATTGATTCTGAATTGTTTTCTAATTCACACATTAATCATGTTTACCGAGATTGCCTTTTTTCACCTTAGAAATATTGCGCAAATTAGAGCCTATATTTGTTGGACGATGCAAAAACGCTGATCTACGCCTTTGTTTTCTCTTCGCTCAACTACGGCAATGCAGTTTTTTCTGGACAGATTACAACTTGTTCAAAATGTGGCAGCCAGAGTTTTTAACAAAAACTCCAGCTTTAGCTTCACTGCATTGGTTTCCGGTTGTTTTTAGGATTGATTTTAAAATTATTTTACTTGGTTATAAAGCTCTCAATGGTGAGGCATGACTGCCTGCCTAAATATGTCCCAAACAGGGGGGCAGTCAGACAGATATTTTGTGAAGCCACTAAGGAAATCGGGACTTCCTGAAAGTTCATATAATGGTCTGTTGTGGCGCTGTCATTGGGCCCAAAAAAACCCATATCTCCATAGAGGTCCATGTATTTGGGCCCAACTTCACCTTGACTGTATTACCTTAATAAACATGGTCATGAATACTTTCTGCTTCCAGTCACTAGTTTAAAGTCTCATTTCTCATGTCATAATATTGTTTTTGGAAAATGATGGTCCCATTTATTAAAATAATTACCATAAACTCGCGTATGTTCTGAGGGGCGTGGCTACCGTTACAGTCTATGATCGGGAGCCACCCCCCGTTCGAGTCAAAATAAAAACCAACGTAGAAGAAGAAGTCCCGCCTCGTTGTCTAAGCCAGCCAACGGCCAGCTGGGCCCAAACGGATCTAGAAAGATGCCGATTTACAATTCAAGGACTGACTGGCTTCATCTTACGTCCATATCAGACCCGGAGAACGCTTTGTCCATATTCTTTTACAGTCTATGGTCCCAAACCGCCCCCTAACGTCTTCCACTGCTGGCCTGCTCGCTGTGCCTAAATAAATGGCAACTAACCCAGTGTGTGGTGGTTGTGTCTCCGCCCCTAACCAAGGGTTACCTACCGTCCCTAACCTCCGTGTCCCTCCAGATCACCGTGATCTTCAAGCCGTTCGAGGCGTGCACGGAGCAGCGCGTCTACCAGGCCCAGACCGACAACCTCCCGGCGGCCTTCGACGACGGGACGGTCAGCAGCGACCCCTCCTTCTTCTCCTCCTCCTCGCTGGAGGCGGAGTCCTCGTCCTCCTCGCCGGGGGGAGGGGCCTCGGCCTCCACGGGGCCGGACGGGCGCCCGCGCGCCCTGTGGATCCGGGAGCGCGCGCCGGGGCGCCACGTGGAGCTGCACGCGCGCTACATTGGCGTGACGCTGGTGGTGCGCCAGCTGGGCCGCTACCTAACGCTGGCGCTGCGCATCCCCGAGGAGCTGGCGCTGACCTACGACCCCGAGACGCAGGACCTCCAGCTGTGCCTGAACGGCTGCCCGAGCGCCGAGCGCATCGACCGGGGCCAGGGACGCCTGCCACTGCCGGCGCCCGCCGCCTCCCCGCCCGCCCTGGGACTGCAGGTGAGACCCCCATGGCCCCGCCCCCTGGCCACGAACTATTGAAAAAACTAAAACCAAACAATTTGCTGCCAAAAACAACACTGGTCCTTAGCATAAAAAAATGTAAAGTTGAGTAGCCCCGCCCTAGCGTCTACTAACCATTGCTTTGCCCCTCCCCCCTCCAGGCCCAGCGAGGTGGTGTGGCGCCCCCTAGAGGAGGCTTCAGCGTGGAGGCGGCGCGGCAGCGATGCAGCGAGCGGCTGCAGCACCGCGACATCTACTTCCAGTCGTGCGTGTTCGACCTCCTCACCACCGGGGACGCCAACTTCACCGCGGCCGCGCTCAGCGCGCTGACGGACATGGAGAGCCTGCACCCTCACAAGGAGCGCTGGAGGATCTACCCGCCCCCTCACAGCTCCGCCCCTCCCGCCCCCGCCTCTCGGCCAATGGCTGCGGCGGAGCGCCTTGCCGCTGTGACACTAGTGCTGCTGGTTGTGACGTGCGGCGGCGTTGTCTTCTGAGGTCGCGCTTGTTTTTTTAATTTGCATCGGTCTGTTGTGTGAGTGCTTGCTTCTGTTGTCCTGTGGTGCGTGCGTGCGTGCGTGCGTGCGTGCGTGCGTGCGCGTGTGTGTGTGTGTGTGTGTGTGTGAGAGAGAGAGAGAGAGCTGGTGTGGAAACGAGTGGCCGGTTTTTTATCCACACCCAACAACATGGCGGTCCCCGGCCGGTACAAAGCAAGCCCCTCCAGAGTGGTGGGGCTCAACGTTGAAGCCGTGAGACGTAGTTGTGGTCAGAGATGGTACTGCAGAAGGGCCCCTCCCTGCATTTAGTGCAGCCAGCACGGGGTTTAACGTTGAGCTCTCGGTTGCACTTCTGCATTTTGACCAACAACCTGTTGGCAGTCAAACGCGGAAGTAGAGCGCCGTTCTTCCGGGTGCTTCAAACAGGAAGTAGAGCGCCGTTCTACCGGGTCCTTCAAACAGGAAGTAGAGCGTTCTACCGGGTCCTTCAAACAGGAAGTAGAGCGTTCTTCCGGGTCCTTCAAACAGGAAGTAGAGCGCTCTTCCGGGTCCTTCAAACAGGAAGTAGAGCGTTCTTCCGGGTCCTTCAAACAGGAAGTAGAGCGTTCTTCCGGGTCCTTCAAACAGGAAGTAGAGCGCTCTTCCGGGTCCTTCAAACAGGAAGTAGAGCGTTCTTCCGGGTCCTTCAAACAGGAAGTAGAGCGCTCTTCCGGGTCCTTCAAACAGGAAGTAGAGCGTTCTTCCGGGTCCTTCAAACAGGAAGTAGAGCGTTCTTCCGGGTCCTTCAAACAGGAAGTAGAGCGCTCTTCCGGGTCCTTCAAACAGGAAGTAGAGCGTTCTTCCGGGTCCTTCAAACAGGAAGTAGAGCGTTCTTCCGGGTCCTTCAAACAGGAAGTAGAGCGTTCTTCCGGGTCCTTCAAACAGGAAGTAGAGCGTTCTTCCGGGTCCTTCAAACAGGAAGTAGAGCGCTCTTCCGGGTGCTTCAAAGACGCTACTGAGCGACTTCCATTGAAATGAATAGTAGGGGGCGGGGCTGTCCACTCTCTTCCTTTATGGTATAAAAGGCCCCAAAAGCCCCTTCTATGAGTCCTGTTCCTCCTTGCAGATCTTAAACAGCTCTGTGGGTTTACCCCGAGAGAAGATCTCCATAAATAAATACTTTAAATAGCAGCCTTCATCCAAAGCGCTTTGTAAAGAATGTGCATTACATTCACCCACACACACACACACACACACAAACACACACACATGACATGCACACCCACACACGCACACACACACACACACACACACACACACACACACACACATACACACACACACACACACACACATACACACACACACACACACACACTCACATTCACATTCACATTCACACACCTTTACATAGATTGTGCATTACGTTATTCACACACACATTCATACACCGATGGCAGAGGAAACCATGCAAGGCACCAACCTGCACATCGGGAGCAATCAGGGGTTCAGAGTCTTGCTCAAGGACACTTCGACACTAACTCTGGGGGAGTCGCTTCTCTGGTTGGTGGGTGGGGTTATTTTCCCCACAGGGGAATCTTAGATCGCCTCCGAAAGAATAAGGTTACGAATACAAGCGGCCGAAATGAGTTTTCCCCGACGGGTGTCTGGCATCTCCCTTAGAGATAGGGTGAGAAGTTCAGTCACGCAAGAGAGAGACTCGGAGTAGACTTCTTCGCTTTGAAAGGAGCCAGCTTAGGTGGTTCGGGCATCTGGTTAGGATGCCTCTCGGGCTTCTCCCTAGGGAGGTCCTTGACGCACGTCCCATTGGGAGGAGACCCCGGGGCAGACCAAGGACCAGATGGAGGAAACACATCGACTCACTGGCCTTGGAACGTCTCGGAATCCCCCAGGAGGAAGTTACTAATGTTGCTCTGGAGAGGGAAGTCTGGAGCTCTCTGGTGGAGCTGTTGCCCCCGCGACCCGGATAAAGATAAGCGGTTGAAGATGGATGGATGGTACTTCAATAGGAATGACTCCAGGTTGTACATAGCGTGTTTTGGTGTAAATTAAGCTACACACATGATTGTTTGTTTGTTTTTGTTGTTGGTTTGATTGTTAAACATCAGACGAAAGAGGATGTACGTTTTGTTCCAAGCACTTTACTTTGAAATGTTTTTATGTTATTATTATTTTTATGAATCCACATCAGTGTTCTCTCTCTCTCTCCCCCCCTCTCTCTCTCTCTCTCTCTCTCCACCCCTCCCTCCCTCCTTCCCCCCGACACATCCTGTTTGTTTGCGAGACTTCCCATTGGCTCCTGCCGCTGTCTGTCTGTCTTGTCAGTTGAACTCATTGGACAGGTAATTAGCCCTTCACTAAGTCCCTCCCCAACCCATCCTGGTCCAATAGGCACATTAGCAGCGAAGAAAGCTTCACCTGTCCTGCATAGCAACTGTTGCTAAACTATTTGGATTGGCATTGGACAATCGCTTTTTGGGGTGGGATTTAGTGAAGGGCTAATTATTGCTGGGAAAAAAAAACGATGAATTCCAAAAGAAGCTGAACTGATATCTGAAGGTCAGTTTACTGTGAGCTGCTCTCCACAGAATGTATCTGTAGGTCAGTTTACTGTGAGCTGCTCTCCACAGAATGTATCTGTCACGACAACTGCTGTTAGATTACATTTTTTTACAGTGTAACTTTCCTTTTTTTGAATCCATTATTTAATAATGCCTACATGTTCCCCTGTTCTGTGCCTGCGTGCGTGCGTACGTACGTGCGTGTGTGCATACGTGCGTGAGAGACGTACAGCTCTGCTCTCAGCTTCATTTTGTGTCTTGCTTCTCTTTTATCTGAGCCAAAGCAGTGTTGATTTTGTCGACTAAAACTATGACGAAAAGTATTCGTCGACTGTCTTTTTACACTGACAATAAAACTAAATGGAAATAAATGACTAAGTTACTAAGCTACGATGACTAAAACTAAGACTAGTAAATATATTGACAAATAAAATAAAAACTAGACGTTAGGAAGGGACTATAGTTGACAAGAGATCCAGTATAAGTCATTTTACACTGCATGCTGAAAATAGCCGATCTACCCATTAAGACGGCATCAAGGCCCACCAAAGCACATTTTAGTCGACTAAATCAACTGTCGATTTTGTCGACTAAGATCTTATGATATTTAGTCGACTAAAACTAGACTAAACATTCCGGGTGACTAAAATGTGACTAAAACTAAATTAAAACTATTCAAGAGACTGACTAAAACTAAAATCAAAATTTGCTGCCAAAAACAACACTGAGCCAAAGACATCCACACCACTATTTGGAATATTAATCAAAGGACTATGACTATTTGTTGCCAAAATTAACACTGGTTGCTACTATCATGCTTTAAGTGGTATATTTCATTGTCATATCCATTGTCACCCCGCGACCCGACTACGGATAAGCGGTTGAAGATGGATGGATGGATATCCATTGTCATTTTTAACAATCCACAGTGTCGACACACACAGGAGGCCTTTGCGTCAGTATGTTTCAACTGTCAGGCGAAAAGAAGCGGTTTGAACTCCTAATGCATAGAAGGAAGCATGAGGTCAGTCCGCTGTTACCCTTTTTGACCCCTGGGTGGAAAAAAAATGGGTTACCAAAATTGCGAGATGAAATTAATAATAATGATGATGATGATAATAATTCCCCAAAATGCCCAAATGTATGATAACAGCCATTATCACACAAATAAAGTGTGTGAATTTACTACACTCCCCCTGGCTGCTGATTCGCTATTTTCTATAGATTTTGTACACATTTTGAACGTGTGAAATGGCACATTCTGCACAATGAGTACTTTTACTTTTAGTACTTTAAGCAAATTTTGATGCCGATACTTTTGTACTTTTAAAAAAGTACATTTTTAATTCCGTACTTTTATTTGTAACGAAGTAGTTCTAAATTGCAGTATTGGTACTTTTACTTAAGTAAAACAATTGAGTACTTTTTCCACCACTGGTTTTCGACTGTGTGTACGATAAGTTTTTGATCTTTTTTTTTAAGACTCCAGTTACGATAATTCAACATTTCCCATCTGGCAACACTGTTTTTCTCCGCTAAATATGTGATCTTGTTTGTTTTTTTACATTTAAAGTCATAATTCTGTGAGTGTGTTTGTTTTGGTGAAGAGTGGCTGCTTTAATGTTGAAATACTTAACTTATTTATAAACGTACAGTAGTGTCCTGTTTAGAGGAAGTTAAGCTCCATTATTATTCTTCTTGCTGTTGGATAATAATTAATTAATTAATATTAATAATAATAATGATGATAAAAATTAAAAAGAAAAGAAAGTCAGATGTGATTGCACTGCCACCCAGTGGCGGTCTCTTGTTGCTGCGTCAGTGTTCTGAGATAAACTGAGGACAAAAAAAAAGTGTGCAAGTGTTTCAATTAAAAAAATACGAGAAAAAACAAGTTTATTTTGTGTTAATTAATTAGTTCCACACATCATTTCCTTTGTGTTGCAAAATCGTGGGATAAAAAATATTTTAGAAAAAGTTATTAATTTGTTCAATTGAAAGGGACATTATATATAATATTTTTCCCCCTTTTTTATAAACAGGGCATTCAATGACTATTTTACACAGTACAGTTGAGGATGCAATGGTAGTTAATACCTATATGCGGAGTTACCAAGTATTTTAATTATCAACCTTTTTCTTTATTGATTTATTAATTTAAGGAAGTATTTACAATACATCAATACGATTTACAATTTAGGCATTTATCAGACGCTCTTAATCCAGAGTGACTTAGAATAAGCAGGAACAAAAAATAAAGTAATACATCAAATACATTTAAAAAGGTCATCAAGAATCATACGTAAGCTTGTTTACATATGTTTTACTATGTTTACATAAATGCTATCTAAGTTACATAAATTGAGCCTTTGCATAAGCCTGTAAGCTTAGGGATATTTCTGGCTAATTTGTCTAAAAGTGGCAAATTTTGTGCATAATTATGTATCCCAGGGCGTGCTCTAATAATTTACCTATAGGGGGCGCCACGCACACACACACACACACACACACCTCCATCTGTCTTGAGGTTAGCATGTGTGATCAGATAAATGTCTTTCAACAGTTAGCATTTGCACCTGGGCTGGGATCATTTTCAGAAAGGTGCCAAAACACACACACACACACACACACTCTCACACACACACACACACACACACACACACACACACACACACACACACACACACACACACACACACACACACACACACACACACACACACACTCTATCTCTACTTTAAACTATGGTGTGTGACAGTAGTTCTCAATCTCTCCCGTGCCAAGGACACGCAGAGGAGAAGATTTGTGTTAAAGAAACTATGTGTCCCAGCATGCAGTGCGGTGCAGCTCTTCAAAGCGGTCTGCTGTCCACGGGTGTCAGGGGTCATCTAAGCCGTTTCCTGTCATGTGACATTAGTCACCCTCAAATGAGCAGGACGTTGTCCTGCGGAGTCGGACTTGGACCCCCGTCTGAAAAGATACCGCAAGATTGTTAAGTGGTGCAACCACTTCATTAAGGAGCTTAATGAAACCGGGGGCCCTAGAAGAGCCATACAAATATATATCTTCTTGGCATGTGTTTTCAAATGGGGGGTCCGCAGGCTAATGCGTATCATTGTGGGGGTCCTTGACATCAGGGACGTGCAGATAGTCTTAGAGAGGCAGGGGCTGAAATCCTGTAAGAGGGCACTTTTGGACAAAAGAAAATGCGAAAATAGCTGATCTACAAGCTCTCAACGCGTCACGCTGCGACGTGTTGAGAGCTGGTAGATCAGCTATTTTCTGGGCGCAACCCAGCACTCTTTAGCTAGTGGAGATGCTGGTGTACGACATGGATATCGAAACAAATTTGTTCAACGCAAAATGCTACGTTCCAAGTTCAAGAGACTTTGGGAAAAAAAGCAATTCTCCTGAATGCTTGGGAAGGAGAGGAGTGGCATTTGCATTTCTTTCACCATGTAGTAGCCTAAATGCTGCATTCGTGGTCTGGAGAGGACACTTTACAGACAGTTAAACGGGCAGGGGCTGAAGCCCCCTTTTTATGTCTATGTGTGCACGTCCCTGCTTGACGTGAAAAAGTACATGTTATAAAATGATATGTGTAAGTTCCATCCTCACCACTTAATGACAGCAGAGATGGTGACCAGGCAGTTAAACACTAAGCTCTTCAGGAACAGCACTCTGAGACCCAACAGCAACAGCTGCTCTGTCCACCAACCTGCACACACACACACACACACACACACACACACACACACACACACACACACACACACACATGAATGGACAAACCTATACGTTTATGCAAGGGAGACCCCTAGCGGCCAGTAGCTGGTACTGACAAACCACCATATCTATACTGTTATTATATAATATATATAATATATTATTCAGTATTTAACCCTTTATATATTATATAGAGCAGTGGTTCTCAACCAGTAGTCCGGGGACCACCCAGTCAATGAGGGGGTTCCAGGTGGTCCCCATGCAGCTAAATGAGGGAGAGTTGGTAATGGTAACCAAATGGACCCTTATAGATCTTTAACTCTCGAGAGCGTAAGATGAAACCAAATGGTTTCATCTCACGCTATCGAGAGTTAAATTATTACCGTTAAACATCTGCGTCTCTTAATTTACAAGAATTCTACACGGTTGTAGAAGAATTGTTATGCATGGAATTGTGGACAAATGATTAAAGGACACTTCACCACTTTTCAACGTATCTTCAGATAATTGGTCCTCACTAATGTTCAAGATAAAAGAGCAATTTTTTTCCTACTCAGTCTGTGTTTCATATGAGGGCTGTGGGCAGTTCAGAAACCAGTCTGTGTCTCATAGGAGGGCTGTGGGCAGTTCAGAAACCAGTCTGTCTCATAGGAGGGCTGTGAGCAGTTCAGAAACCAGTCTGTGTCTCATAGGAGGGCTGTGGGCAGTTCAGAAACCAGTCTGTGTCTCATAGGAGGGCTGTGGGCAGTTCAGAAACCAGTCTGTCTCATAGGAGGGCTGTGAGCAGTTCAGAAACCAGTCTGTGTCTCATAGGAGGGCTGTGGGCAGTTCAGAAACCAGTCTGTCTCATATAGGAGGGCTGTGGGCAGTTCAGAAATCAATGGGGAATCCAAGCTAATAGAAACTGCAGGCTTTCTATTCCTGAAAAGTTGCAATACGACAATGGAAGCCATCGTTATCACGATGATACAAATCTAAATATATATATTTTTAAATATTGTAAAAAAGAATATATAATATAAAAAAGAAAACCTAACAATGTTGTCACTGGTGGACTGGTTTCTGAACTGCCCCCCGCCCGTGGGCATATTTTGTTGTCGGTTAACCGCCGACAACACAATATTCTTTGGTCTTGGTTACGGTTCTGAGAAGATAAATCTCGTCAGATGATGGTGGTGGTCCGTGCGTGGCTCAAATGCTAAAAAAACAAACAAAAATATGGACCTTGATGTGAAAAGGGTTGAAATCCACTTCAGTATTTATTAGCCATGTGAGGATATTAAAATTATATTATTACATTTTTATTCTAATGATATTCTAGGCTAATGATATTCTAATGCCCTTACCACTGGTTGTCATTTCATTCTCCGCTTGATGACAGACGTCGTCATATTCCTCATCTGAAACGGTTGGAATACATTCAGGTTACTGTTGATTCTGACAGCAATGTTTCGTCACATTTTGGAGTGTGGAAATATATACACACACACACACACACACACACACACAACACACACACACACACACACACACACACACACACACACACACACACACACACACACACACACACACACACACACACACACACACACAGGGATTGTCTTTTAGATGGGTCCTGCAGGGAGTCCCACTTCAACAGTCATATTTTGTAATTTTTACAAATTGCAGCATTTAACTCCAATTTCATCGTATATGGGCTGTAATATGGTTATGTTCATCCATGTAGAAAATGTATCTGAAAGAAATAAACACAATTCTAAATCTGGCAATTGCAAAGAGCTATGCAAACAACAGCACAAAGTAGGCCTATATATGTGTGTAACAGAGTTAAATAATTAGTTAAATTGAGTTGTTAATTTGCCCACTATTGAGCAGTACCAGACATATTTTTGTTGGTTCAAACTAAGGGCGCGTTCGGCTATGCGCACCGGGAATGTGGTCAGTTTGTTGAGTGTGGTGGGCGGTGACGTCACAGAGTGCGTTCAGTGTGCCTTATTTACGAACGACCAGTTACAACCTAATATGTTATGATGTTGGGTCATTATGATAATATCAATCTGAGTGCAATGAATCTTTTTGTAAACAGCTTTTGTTTATCACGTTGGTTGGTACTATACCAGCTAACATTGCCCCGCTAGCTACCGCCTCCCACTGTCTATTTCACAGCTTAGCAGGCCTGCTACCGGGATAAAAGTTTGTTTTTATGTGAATGGAGTTTAAGTAATTACTTTTTCAAGCAACTGAACTGAACAAATATTGCGTGCCTATTATGTGTTCTGTTTATTGCTGTGTAACTGTAATTGCAACATTACTGGGCCTACATAACTTGATGATGTCATGCAGTGTTAGGGCCGATTCATACTCCTATTTTAGAGCCGAATAAAAGTCGGTTCGGCGCTGTAGAGCCTACAATGTGACATCATTTGAGGTTCGGGGGGGGCGGGTACCATCTGAATCGGCCCTTAGTCTTTTTGCTGAAAATAAAGTGAGTTTACTTCTTGTGTTGTGTTGCACACAGACAGTCTGAGGATATGCAGTGGTCTAGTTCCAACGACAAATAGTGTCTTATTTGTCTGTTCCTACAGTACGTGCTATATATAATGTAGGCTACCAACTATAACTTTTTTAATGTAATGTTTTGCTGGTAGTTCTTCTGTAATTGCAAACGCAATGTTGAGCCCAGTATGCTGCTATGGTATTCTCATTTCATTATTTTATTTGGATTTAAGAAAATAAAATAATTAGACAGATGCTACTGTTATTGGCTAAAATGGAGTGGATTCCGTGCTCTGCTGAGACAATCTGAGGATATGCGGTGGTCCAGTTCCTACAGAATAAACTCTCCTGAGGTTCCTGTTCGTTTAATTGACTACTATAGTCAATGAAACAACAGTCTGTTACATAATGCAAAACAGTCTGTTACATAATGCAAACATAAAGTAGGTCTACCGGTAAATAGCACCGAAATAAAGTAAAATTAAAAAGTAGGGATGCACAATTAATCGGTATAGCATAATCGGAATTGCCCATATCGGCCATAAAAATGCCATCACTGAGGTCACAAACTCCTACCCGTGGTCACGCGGCGCTGCGTTTTGATGACTCTGACCACGCAGCTGTACGACGGCCAGTCGCCGGTCGCCATGGTGATCGTGGCCACGACCATGCCTCGTGCGGCGTGGCGCCGGCGCCCCCTAGCGGTCACCACGGAGAGACGCCCCGCGGAGGCCGCTGACCTCCAGCTGACCTCCAGGTGGCGAGCATAGCGCATGTCACGTGCACTGACCACACACACGAGCAGTGTCCAGCCCCGCCCGTCCCCCCCGAGGTGCGCCGGGCGAGCCACGGAGGGCGACACCCATCCATGTACTGGAGAGAGAGAGAGAGATTTACAGTATTGATTGATTATTTTATTAGACAACATAAGTGCAAATAGCACAATGTACAGTCAAGCACAACTGTGGTCAAACATCAGACCTTACTGTGGTCATTTTTAACTAATACATTTGACAAATGTCATAATGTGTGTGCTGCCTGTCACTAGCCCCTTCGGATGGCTTAAACCAGAAAAATCCAAACTGTCTACCGTGGATTTTTATGAAACAAACAAATAAATTGCAATAAAAGGATCTAAATAACCTCATTCAACTCACTATCTGCAGGTTTACAGGGCTCCCGACCCAAGAAGTTAACTCGACGTCATACAAGAACCTCCACGAGGATTGGATCGCTTGGAGAACCAGAATCAGTACGCCACCAATTGTTTTAACAAGTGTATTATAGTGTATTTCTCAAAGACGACAATGAGCAGCCCCGGCAGAAAGAAGCCTACCCTGCAAGAATTGCTCATCCAAGCCAGAGCAAGCTCAAGAGGAGCTTTTGAATTTCCGGGAGGTGAAATACCCACGGCTATTAAATCCACGATCCACGTTCTCTGTCTGGACCCAGAAAGAGTTTAGACGATGCTGGCCTGACATCAGCACTGATCGATTCACTGTTGAAGACGAAGACTGCCTGTGAACACCGCGAGACAAAGCTGACGGAAGCCATACTCACCATGCTGGTGTTATCAGGGTTCGATAGACCTCATTCATAGTCGGAGCACGTGCCGCCAAACTCGAACATTCGTTCGTTAGTTTGTTAGTTTGGGTATCTTACCAAAATGGCCGACTGCATGCAGCACCGGGCTCCCCTCCGGAGGCGGTTGAGTTGGTAAGGGAAATCTCAGCCCGAATGGTCGACGGGTCAAATGCAGGTGGTTGGTTTGCTGATCCCACGGAGCTGGCAAGAGTGGAGCTCAACAGGGTTGGGGGTCGGGATCGGGAGTCAAACCTGTGACACACTGTCAGACTGGAGATTACCAGATTACCAGGTGCCTGGACCGCTAGGCCAGCCGGCTGGGCCTGTTCTTTCCTAATTTGGGCTATTTGTGTTGATTTTTGTAACGTGCATTTTGTTTTCCTGCCAAGTTGTTAATTCAAGTTTTTTTGAGAATTATTATTGGAATTAAGGAGTTGTTCTGAGTACTCATTTGGTCTTTCCATCCACATTTCGTACGGTAATATTATTTCTTATTAGATATTTCAAGCTATGGGTAACTGCAACTGAAATGATCAAGACAGATTAATATATTGCAACAGCTGCTCACAGTTTGCACTTCATATGTAGACAAATGGATTTAGAAAACACAGTGTGTAGAGCAGTGGTTCCCAAACCTTTTCATTTCGAGGACCCCCAAATGGACACTAATTAGCCCTGTGGACCCCCATTTGAAAAGAAGATTTTTATGGCTGTAGCAGTGATTCTCAACCCGGGTTAATTTCAAGGTTGACATGCATTAGGCTACGAACCCACCATTTAATGTCATTTCTATCTCTGGGACCCCAATTTATATTGGAAAATTAATTTAACTCTTGAGAGTGTGAAAATGTGTACACTCTGAGTTATAGACCCATAAGGATCCATTTGGTTCTCATTTAATAATAATAATAATAATACATTTTATTTATAATGCACTTTACATTTGAAACCAATCTCAAAGTGCTACAAAGCAGGGAAAATAAGAATAAAAACATTCTGTGATCACCTAAACAGATAAAAGGTTTAAAAGAAAAACACTGGGGACCCCCTGAAACCCCCTCAAGGACCCCTGGGGGTCCAAGGACCCCACTTTGGGAACCTGTTTGTATTACTGAGATGAATGGACTGTCCTCTTTTTCAGCTTTTCAGCCATTGCCAAATGCAGAAAGTCAATCTAAGCTTAAATAAAGGGGGTGACCCAAAATAAATTGCAATAGTAATCGTTCAAGGTGTTTTGTAGGCTCATCCGAATAACATTAAAATTAGATTATTATATAAATTATGGATCATGGTCAATTCAGGGGTTGAACGTTGGGAATGGGATACCATTGAAAACCTACGTATATATAAGGCAAACAAAAATCTAATTTGAATTATGCTTTCAGTAGTAGTAACATGTAACAGTAGTAGTAAGATGTAACAGTATAGTAACATGTAACAGTAGTAGTAACATGTCAAACTATGTATTCATGATTCTGAACTAGGGATGTAACGATACATTTTAACAGCGATACGATACGTATCACGATACATGGTTGACGATACGATACATGGACAATATTAAAAATAATTTGGCGACCCACGACCCACGGGTTGAGAACACCTGCTCTATAGCAATGACTACTGTCACAATATAGAACTATTTAACCACCCCTTAATCAAGAGAATGTTCGTGATCAGCACCTTAGAAATACCCCCAGTAATCAACATACTGGAAAAATAACTGTTGATTTTGTATACAGTGATAACGGACGAATCCACTGTATTTAACACTGTTACTGAACACACACTGAACTCTATAGCAATTAATGATTACTGTCACAATATAGAGCTATTTAACACTGTTACTGAACACACTATATAGCAATGATTACTGTCACAATATAGAGCTATTTAACACTGTTACTGAACACACTATAGCAATGATGAGTATACAATATGAATATATACAAAGTCTCTTTTTACCTGTACAGAGACAGACGAAAAGCAGGTAGAAATGCCTAGATAGTGAATGTGCCATGTCTGTGTGTGTGTGTGTGTGTGTGTGTGTGTGTGTGTGTGTGTGTGTGTGTGTGTGTGTGTGTGTGTGTGCGTGTGCGTGTGCGTGTGTGCGACCAACAGACAGTCAACCTCAGCCCACAAGGGAACCGTGCCCTGCACAGAGGATGCGTAGCCGTAGAGGGTGTGCACGTGTCTCATCCTTTCACATGGCATGGGACTTACATCAGGGGTTTCTTCAGGCCAAGAACCCCGCACCCCCCCAAATAACCATACCAGCAGACAAAGGCAGACACAAGGCAGGTATAGACCACATGACATGCCCCTAAAATATATATAATTTAAATATAAAAAGTCTATTTCTGGCATCTGACAATTGAATTTTCCACACTCACTCCAGAGGGCCACTATATTTCCCCACTCACTCACTCCAGAAGGCCACTATAGTTCCACACTCACTCCAGAGGGCCACTATAGTTCCACACTCACTCCAGAGGGCCACTATAGTTCCACACTCACTCCAGAGGGCCACTATAGTTCCACACTCACTCCAGAGGGCCGCTATACTTCCACACTCACTCCAGAGGGCCACACTGGGGCTGCCAGTTTTTTCATTATAATTTTTTATTTAATCTTTAGGCCTACCAATGTTATTCATATATCTTAATTTCTGTTATTTAAGCTCAACTGGTAGCTTCTATAGGAAGGCCACTTGATAAGCTCAACTGGTAGCTTCTATAGGAAGGCCACTCGATAAGCCCCTTTGGTTTTTTTTGGCACTAACGTCACATCATCTTGTTTCTTATTGAAGTATTGCTTTCTGTATTTCTTTTATTTTACCATATTGTTGTTATTATGTACATACTGTATGTGCAAATAAACTAAACTAAACTAAACTAGTTGCCCCTGCAAGTATGGCCTATGCGACAGGGGATAGTCTACTTCTTTTCTGTTATTCAGGATATATTGCATTTTTGTTATTTTTGTCTACTGGAAGCTCCCATAGGTCCCATGTTAGACCCAGAAATGGTGATTAATGTAAACTTTTATGATAGAAATGTTATCTATAGGCCTAATGGATGAACTTCAGCTTGGTTGCTAAAAGTTGCCTTATACAGGATGTTAATGGTATGGTCACATTATGCTAATTACTCTAATTACAATCTGCTAAGCCTATGACATTTGAATCAAGTTTACATTAATCACCATTTCTGGGTCTAACATGGGACCTATGGGAGCTTCCAGCAGACTAGTATAACGACAAAAATGCAATATATCCTGAATAACAGAAAATAAGTTGCCAGGAATTGCATGAAGGGAAGGTTTTGAAAACGGCCTGTAAGTATTTGACACTACGAAAATAAAAAATAAAAGCTTTTGGGCCCTTTCTGCTAGATTTCACCATGCTGTATTTTGTTCCTTAGCAAAACAAAGGACAAGGGTATATCAGTGACAAGACTATAACATCAAGACTATATCAATTAGACTATTATCGGAATTGGTATTGGCGGATATGAGATATATGACCCTGCAAATAATCGGAGATTGGATATATATCATTTCAATATCGTGCGTCTCTAAGAAAAATTCAGGGGTGATCTTGTAGATATTTTTGCAATTGAAGTAGAACTTTTTGTATGTCGTTCTTCATTTATTTTTCTTCTTTAGCTGAGTGCTGAAAATGACACCTGCCACCATCTGCATATGATGGGAATCTAACTGACGACAGATACCGATCATATCCACATCGCTGCTGCAGAACACACACTGTTACTTCTGGAGCACACCTGCATGTGTATTGTGTGCACGCACGCACGCACGCACGCACGCACGCACGCACGCACGCACGCACGCACGCACGCACACATTTAGGGTGACCAGATACAAACTGTTCATTTGAGGTACAGAAGTATCTAACAGTAAACTAACAAAACAACAAATAATGGTAAAAGATTTGAGTTTTAACTATAACTGAAACTGTGAACATACAGGGGGACATGTTTGATAAAACATAAATAATAAAAATCACACCCATGTGAAGTGAGGGGCGCTCTTATCATCGTACATCATCATGACATAACATGTCGATTTGCACATATTCTGACGTAAATTCTCCATTCATTGTCAATGGGAATTTAATGTTTGTGTAGGACAAACATACAGGTTTGCTCGTCCACATATGACGTACATTCTCCTTTCATTGTCAATGGGAATTTTGTAGGACAAAAATAGCCGATTTGCTTGAGAACCACTGCAGTAGGATATGTATATGAAATGATCCCAATAGTTATTTAACACACATTTTAACAAATTAGGAATATCACTTACTATCTGCAATGAAATACAAGTAAATCAAAGTTGGGTAAAGTTGGGTAGCAAAGAAATGGAGAAATGGCTGAATTTCAGATGTAATGTGACCACTAGGGGGTGCAGTTGCCATGTCCTGAGACCCTGAATGCTGGCATAGTGGGTTTACCACTCTACTGTTGTTCTGGGGAGTACCATTTGTACACTCTCAGAGTTAAATTAACATCGATTTTTACATAAATTGGGGTCACAGAGCCAGTAGAAATGCCAATAAATGGGGGTATGTTTGTAGACTAATGCAGATGCAGGTCAAACTCCTTGCAATTAAAATGGTTGAGAATCACTGCTAGAGCCGTGAGGATCTTCTTGTGTGGGGGTCCCTGGCATATCTTTTCAAGCAGGTCAAGTGTCAATTTGGGGATCCTTGACAAGACATGAAAGAGTTTGAGAACCACGTAGGCTACTGCCTCCAGTCAAGGCTACTTCACTTGACTGGAGAAAGTAGCACTACATTCAGTGAAGTAGCCTCGTGTACTTATAAGTATAATTGTGTGGTACTTTTACTGTAGCATATATAGGCGGATTATTGTCTCCACCAGGCCGAAGGCCTAGGGGGAGAGTATGTTTTGCACTCCGTCCGTCCCTGTGTCCGTCCGTCCGTGTGTCCGTGTGTCCGTCCGTCCGTCCGTGAGGAGCTAATCTCGGCCACCGTTAACCCGGTCGATGCCAAATTTTGCACACACACTCCCTGGATGCCAACGATGAACCTCTGCCCCAAACTTTCCAGAACGGCCTGTTATAGCGCCACCAGGAGGCCGCTTTGTGCAAAAAAAGTTTTTGCACAGTACACCTACACATTTTGTCCAAACATCACGCAAATTGGTACACAGTCTCTCTAGAGCCATTCAACGAAACCGGTCTTTCAGATTTCTCAGACTCCATCCTGATTGGCTAAGATTGGCTTCCAAAGTTCGCAAGAGTGCTCAGTTTCAAACAAAATGCTGCAAATCATGAACACATCGCGTGATTTCCGTGAAATTGTGCACCCACATTCCCACTAGGCCCAGGACGAAATGCCACATGAACAATTTCAACTCAGCCTCAAGGTGGCGCTATAACTGGCCGAAAAGTGTTTTTACCTCTAACTGCACAGATCTGTGGATAACTTTGTATGCCAACTCCCTAGAGGCCAAGGAAAAACCTTTGTCTGGAATTTTTCATATCTGCTCTTTATAGCGCCACCAGGAGGCCCACATATGTAAAACACATTTTCTATTATTACTCCTTCAGATTTTATCCACATTTCACGCAAATCGCTACACATGATCTCCATAGTCATGTGATCAAGACAGCTTTGTTTGATTTCTCATATTCCGATGTAAAGGAGCAACTTGGACACTCAGGCATGAAGGAAGCATGAGTTCAAGTCCGTTGCTCTCCCCATGTCCCCCATATATGGGGACAAGGTTGGCGGAGGGTGTGTTTGTGTAGAGCCCAGGATCACATTGATTAGATAATTGACACAGGGGTGAAAAATGGGTTACAAAATCATGGGATAAAATTTTAAAGAAAAAAAGAAAAAAAAGAAAATAGGCCCCCAGCTGGCACCCTATACACAAGAGCCTCGTGTACTTATAAGTATAATTGTGTGGTACTTTTACTGTAGCATATATAGGCGGATTATTGTCTCCACCAGGCCGAAGGCCTAGGGGGAGAGTATGTTTTGCACTCCGTCCGTCCCTGTGTCCGTCCGTCCGTGTGTCCGTGTGTCCGTCCGTCCGTCCGTGAGGAGCTAATCTCGGCCACCGTTAACCCGGTCGATGCCAAATTTTGCACACACACTCCCTGGATGCCAACGATGAACCTCTGCCCCAAACTTTCCAGAACGGCCTGTTATAGCGCCACCAGGAGGCCGCTTTGTGCAAAAAAAGTTTTTGCACAGTACACCTACACATTTTGTCCAAACATCACGCAAATTGGTACACAGTCTCTCTAGAGCCATTCAACGAAACCGGTCTTTCAGATTTCTCAGACTCCATCCTGATTGGCTAAGATTGGCTTCCAAAGTTCGCAAGAGTGCTCAGTTTCAAACAAAATGCTGCAAATCATGAACACATCGCGTGATTTCCGTGAAATTGTGCACCCACATTCCCACTAGGCCCAGGACGAAATGCCACATGAACAATTTCAACTCAGCCTCAAGGTGGCGCTATAACTGGCCGAAAAGTGTTTTTACCTCTAACTGCACAGATCTGTGGATAACTTTGTATGCCAACTCCCTAGAGGCCAAGGAAAAACCTTTGTCTGGAATTTTTCATATCTGCTCTTTATAGCGCCACCAGGAGGCCCACATATGTAAAACACATTTTCTATTATTACTCCTTCAGATTTTATCCACATTTCACGCAAATCGCTACACATGATCTCCATAGTCATGTGATCAAGACAGCTTTGTTTGATTTCTCATATTCCGATGTAAAGGAGCAACTTGGACACTCAGGCATGAAGGAAGCATGAGTTCAAGTCCGTTGCTCTCCCCATGTCCCCCATATATGGGGACAAGGTTGGCGGAGGGTGTGTTTGTGTAGAGCCCAGGATCACATTGATTAGATAATTGACACAGGGGTGAAAAATGGGTTACAAAATCATGGGATAAAATTTTAAAGAAAAAAAGAAAAAAAAGAAAATAGGCCCCCAGCTGGCACCCTATACACAAGAGCCTCGTGTACTTATAAGTATAATTGTGTGGTACTTTTACTGTAGCATATATAGGCGGATTATTGTCTCCACCAGGCCGAAGGCCTAGGGGGAGAGTATGTTTTGCACTCCGTCCGTCCCTGTGTCCGTCCGTCCGTGTGTCCGTGTGTCCGTCCGTCCGTCCGTGAGGAGCTAATCTCGGCCACCGTTAACCCGGTCGATGCCAAATTTTGCACACACACTCCCTGGATGCCAACGATGAACCTCTGCCCCAAACTTTCCAGAACGGCCTGTTATAGCGCCACCAGGAGGCCGCTTTGTGCAAAAAAAGTTTTTGCACAGTACACCTACACATTTTGTCCAAACATCACGCAAATTGGTACACAGTCTCTCTAGAGCCATTCAACGAAACCGGTCTTTCAGATTTCTCAGACTCCATCCTGATTGGCTAAGATTGGCTTCCAAAGTTCACAAGAGTGCTCAGTTTCAAACAAAATGCTGCAAATCATGAACACATCGCGTGATTTCCGTGAAATTGTGCACCCACATTCCCACTAGGCCCAGGACGAAATGCCACATGAACAATTTCAACTCAGCCTCAAGGTGGCGCTATAACTGGCCGAAAAGTGTTTTTACCTCTAACTGCACAGATCTGTGGATAACTTTGTATGCCAACTCCCTAGAGGCCAAGGAAAAACCTTTGTCTGGAATTTTTCATATCTGCTCTTTATAGCGCCACCAGGAGGCCCACATATGTAAAACACATTTTCTATTATTACTCCTTCAGATTTTATCCACATTTCACGCAAATCGCTACACATGATCTCCATAGTCATGTGATCAAGACAGCTTTGTTTGATTTCTCATATTCCGATGTAAAGGAGCAACTTGGACACTCAGGCATGAAGGAAGCATGAGTTCAAGTCCGTTGCTCTCCCCATGTCCCCCATATATGGGGACAAGGTTGGCGGAGGGTGTGTTTGTGTAGAGCCCAGGATCACATTGATTAGATAATTGACACAGGGGTGAAAAATGGGTTACAAAATCATGGGATAAAATTTTAAAGAAAAAAAGAAAAAAAAGAAAATAGGCCCCCAGCTGGCACCCTATACACAAGAGCCCAATGCTTTTCAGTTTTATTCAAGTGAAATTAATTGAATTAAATTGAACAATTGTATTGTATTGTATTGTATTGTATTGTATTCGATTGATCGATCGATCAATCAATCAATTGATTAATCAATCATAATAATCAAGCAATCAAACAATCAATCAAAACTGAATAGAGGGATTTTACTACGGTTCTTCTACCTTTATCTATTAAAGTAGAAATTCCACAAAATACTTTTACTTTTATTTAAGTAGAAATACTGCTAGTACAGTAGACTACTCTACTGAACCTCTGCCTAAAAGATAAATATCTCTAGGGTCTCTATATGAGTCTAATACCTGTTTTCTACTCTGTGTGGGATACTGAGATTGATCCAATAGCTCGGAGGGATCATGCCCAGATTGATCCCATATTTCGGAGGGATCATGCTGACTGTGATTGGCTGAGTTGGTTGCTAGGGCCCTCGTTTAACCTCACCGCGTCACCAGGTCACTAAACATAATCCCGATTCACTGCCTGGGAACTGGGAAGGATTCATTCATTCAGCCTAAAAAAAAGTATGCTCGACAAACCCGCAGATCTACAAGCTCACAACGCGTCACTTCCGCGACGCGTTGTGAGTTTGTAGATCTGCGGTAAATCTCGGCGCGAGACACTCACTAGTCTACTGTGTCCGTGGCGTCCGCTCGAGCCCTGAAGGAGGAAGCTGTCATCTGGTGTCGTGCGCGTGGATAGACAACAACAACACGCGCGCACACACACACACGCACGCACGCACGCACGCACGCAACAACCCAAATACATGTTGCTGCTATAGTAGTGTCTGTTTATTTATTTTAAAGTTAGATTTATTTGAAGCGACGCGACAGACACACACACACACACACACACACACAAACAGCACGACACATAATTCATAATAATAATTATGAACATACCCGAAAAGGAATTATATGTAATGTAATAATGATAATAATAATAATAATAATTCATCCATGATGTTGGAGGACAGTGAAGTTACTGTGGCAGCAGCAGGAGAAGCTACAGCTAACGGTAGCTAACTTTAATACACAGCAGGCTAGTGTACATCCATGCATTGACACACGGTTACAATACACACACGCACACACACACACACACACACACACACACACGCACACAACAGCGTTTAGTGTCATCATTAGCCCGCGGTGGCTAAACAACAGGCTAACACAACACTCACACTATAGTGTTGTTGTTGTGGTGATATAAACAACAGTTTGTTGTTGAGGACAGACTATAGAGGAGACGACATGGATCCTTTTGACAGCAACAACCAAGGTAGGAATTAACGCAGACATGTATTCATTTATTATGACTGATATTAACACACTGTACAGTACGTACGTTACATTTAATGTTTCATAATTCATTATGTCATACATGGAATGATGTAAGTAATGTTATGCATGCGATACCATTATCATCATCACAGCCATTTCTGGGGCTATATTATTATAAGCTAACCAACTGTAGCCTCTGATGTTATAGTATAGCAGCTGTACTGTACTGTACTGTACTGTACTGTACTGTGTGCGTGTGTGTGTGTGTGTGTGTGTGTGTGTGTGCGACATTCAATGGAGAGGATGTGTGTGTGTGTTCTTATTTGTGACACGATCGAGTCATTTAAAAAAAAACTTGTTTAGCTTGTTTGACATTTCTCATCAGGAACCTACTGTAACTATTGGCTGTTTGATGCAGAAAACCATTTGTTGATCCTGATAATATCAGGTGAACTAGGTAAAGCAAGTGTTCTTCTTCTTTACTAGTAAACACATGCTGTCCATTTTGGCAACAAAACCATCATAATATTGGTCTTCCTTTTAGTTTAAAGGGGTGCTACTATATTAGCCCCTCCTATTTATATACCGTACAGCTGTAGAGATGTTTGTCCTAACAGTAAACACAAACATTACATTCCCATTGACATTGAATGGAGAATTTACGCCATATGTGTCTGAGCAAATCGACATGTTACGTCATGATGACGTACGATGATATAAGAGCGATGTGGTTTTCAACCATTTTCATACCAAGGTCCATTATTTATTTATTCAGCATTTGAGCCACGGGCCACCATTTGATGAGATTCAGCCTCTCAGACACAAAGACTTATTTTGTTTATGTTGATTTTGTCCAGAATTCCATGCTGTATTGATGTTGGTACCATTTAGGAGAGATAACAGGCAAACGTTGATCAAAAATAACATTATTGTTCTTCTACATTCTCTAATTTGTGTATAGACTTCTTGTAGATGAAGTAATGCAGATCTTTAACAATACTTTAACTCTTCTTGAGGACGTTTCATCTTACACTCATGAGTTAAAGATCTAATAAGGGTCCATTTGGTCGGATGGGGACCACCTGGAACTCCCTGGTTACTTTAAACCATTACACTAGTGAAATTTGGTAATGAAACCTTACAGGTCCATTAGGTTCTGTAGGAGCCGTAATGTGTTTGCATTCTAATGTGCTATTATGATTGACGTAAGGTATGTCACTTTAATGGGCACTGCACAGGTAGTGGGCGTGTCACCGGGGCTGGGGCGCTGTCACTCTATTTTCATGGCGTTACCTGTCTCTTGGGTGAGGGAAGTTGGATAGAGAGAGGAGGTGAGCGTGGGAGAAGACATTTCTGTTGACCGTATCAAACGCACCTTTTATCACCGTAACAACCTCGTTCAGTTATAGCTAAAAGCCTGGGAACTGTTGTGACTCAATACGTGTGGTGACTGAATAAATGGTCAAACTTACAACTGGAATGGACCTGGATTCATTGCGTGCGCGTCATACAAGCGTCTATTTACTCTCATGTTTAGCTCCTCGCGGCAGCCTTTAAACCGCCGCAACAGGTTCCATTAATTTGTCGACAGTGCACAGTACTGACATAAGTTATTCATTTGTGGGGGCACGGTGGCACAGTTGGTACTAGTGATGTCGCCTCACAGCTAGAAGGTCCTGGGTTCGATTCCCGCTGGGGACACTGTGGGCACTGGGGGCGTGCTCCCTCCTCCGTGTCATCAGTGCCCATACCTGAGGCGGGGTTGGCAAAAGGGCCTTTCTGTGTGGAGTTTGCATGTTCTCCCCGTGTCCCCTAGAGTAGGTACCCCCACATGTTCTCCCTGTTTCCCCTAGGGTAGGTACCCTCACACAAACATGCAGTAATCCTGGTCTGTAAACTGCCTCCCCCTGGCCAGCTGAGGCGCCTGATGGAGGGGAAATGAACTGGTCGAAATTCCCCCCTGTCAGGTGAAAAGAAGCAGCTTGGACTCCTCATGCATAGAAGGCAGCATGAGGCTGCCATGAGGCTGTCCGTGTTGGCAGAGGAAGCATAGGGCCCAGTATTACATGATGAGATAATTGACACAAAATGGGTTGCAAAATCGTGGGATAAGAAATATTTTAGAAAATGTTATTAATTTGTTCAATTGAAAGGGACAGCAGATCCCCCCCCCCCCCCCCTTTTTATAAACGGGGCATTCAATGACTATTGTACACTAACACAGTACAGTTGAGGATGCAATGGCAGTTAATACATATGCGGAGTTACCACGTATTTTAATTATCAACCTCTGCTTTTTTCATTGTTTGATTTATTAACAGTTTGCAGAATTACAGTACATTTCAAGTTATAGTTATTCTATTTATAGTGACTCATAGGAATAGACTATGTGACAACCGGGTATAGTCTGGTGACCACCGGAGAGACGGGTGACAGCTGGAATGTAGACGGCACCCGGGTGAGCAGTATTGGTTAGCGCCCCAGCAAACCTCGGTGAGGTCTTTAGGAGTAGCCTGGCTAATAAGCCAGACCGAATCAGCCGTTGGCAAAAAAAAATCACACCAGTGTGAACCGAGTGGTGCAACTCCCGTCTATTGGTTCTCTGTATCATTCCAATTTGTATCGTCCAATTTCTTCTCTGTACTCTGGTGCCCCCTACTGGTATAAATAAGTAACATACCCGTGCTCACTTATACATACAGGTACACATACAGGTACCTACCTAGGTACACGGACGTTGCTGGATGTAGGAGTGGTTGCACCACTCAAAAATTGCCTGCCAGCGGATTACGGTCTGGAGAGGCTCAATTGTACACCCATTTCCTACACCAGAGAACTGGTGTGGCCAATCGGGACACGGTATGCAATATGAGCAGGCTTTGGTACAGTGACGTTCAATGCTTGAGACCTTTGACTGACAGTAGCTCTGACCAATTGCGTCAAAGAGAAAATGTTTGAACCCGCCCCCCTGGGAAACAAGATCCATACACAGCATATCCAGACTCAAATACCACACGACAGTGTGATTTGAGTCTGGCTTATTAGCCAGGCTACTTTAGGAGGGCCATTATAATCCACCACTCCTGAATGAAGTGCCTGGTGCTGGGAGTCTGGTGCAACGCACATGTCCTGGGCTTGGTGAGAGCAGGAGTGGACCTGGTGAGACGTAGGGGGGGCCCGGACAGGAGTCAACCCACAGAGCCTAGTCCTTCCATGTGCCAGAATTTGTTTCTCCCAGTCCTGGTAGAGTAGTTCCGGAGCAACGGATTGTGTGGCCTTGCTCATTCCCTGATGGACTGATCGAGGGTAGCTACTGGGACGTAAATTGGGATTTGATAAACCCCGGCTGGGTCGCCTGAGTTAGGGGTAGGATGTTGGTAGGCCCGAAACCCCTTTGACCTCAGGATACATCACTGAGGATACGTCCCAGGTGCATCCATGCGATGTATTTTTAGTTACAAATACAACTCAATACAATAACTGTTAACTGTGAGTGGACGAAACCATAAAGCATCACACTTGTTTACAATAGGGCCCACCATTTTCAATTCATCAAAACATTTAGAGACGTACGTATGAATATACACAACTATTATAGTCAAAACAGGAAATCATCATAGAGGATGTAAAAAGGTTAAAGAAACATTCAGTGAGGGGGAAAAGGGGTAGGTGGGGGATTCAGACTTTTAAGGGGGTCAGCTTTTTTATTGCAGCCGTCCGTGGGTGCCCTTTTGAGAGCAGTGTTGAAGGAGTCAAGGGATTCGCATGTCTTAATGACTGTTGGTACTAGGCCATTCCACATTTTGGTGGCATAGGAGTGGAAAGAAAATGGTGTGAGTGCGTGCGTGCGTGCATGTCCTGTAAAGTGAAGAGGCTTATGTGCATTTTTGTGACATGTAATTTGAAGCTTGTTTATATTTCTGGTGGTTGTTTAATCCTTGGAAGTCGGCCATATCCTACCCATGACCCGGAAATTGCATTATATTATAAACGAAAATGCCAGATGCCATACATATCACGTGTTGATCCAAACAGCACCCATTTTGATTAAAAAAAGGGTCTTTACTATTAAACAGTATGCTGCCCATTTGGCAACAGACCAACCAGGACACAATGTTCAATGTCTTATAACCGTCATCACACTAGCAGAGATTAAAATAGGGTGCATTTTGCATATATTTAAGGGACGCAAATGTTTTTTTTATTCTAGTTTATTTCGCTAGCTTTAGTTATAATAATTTCTTCTATTTTTTACATGAATATAACGACATTATAACCGTATAAAAATAAATGGGAGTTAAATGCTGCAATTTGTAAAAATGGCAAAATATGACTCCTAACGTCGTTGAAGTGGGACTCATAGAATGTCCCTGGGACTCATCTAAAAGACCACCCCTTGTTGTTATATTGTTATATTGCGTCCCTTAACTATAAACTGCGTTTTGGGATGCAAATTTCACCCTATTTTAATCTCTGAAACAGAGATGAATGGGTTTTACAGCCATATATAGGTTGGTATTCCCAACCAATGTGTTACAGGCCAAATCTACCAGCATTTGGCTGATGATGCACATGCTAAAAGTAATCCCCTCGCCTCACTCGGTGCCGCGCTATGAGCTTGTAGAGCTGCTATTTTTCAATAGCTAAAGTATAACATAATGCTTAAAACACCAAAAGGGGTTCCCGTTCAGAATGGATTAACGGCTTTTAGACGTATGCTCTTCTATCTTTCCATAAATAGCCTCGTATAATTATATTTCATTTACCAATATAGTACTGTCCACACCCCCAGACCGTGTGCTCTGCTCCTGTACTGGAAGTGAAGGTTATTATATTATATTATACACAGAAGCAAGCAGTGTTTGTTTGCACAACTGTTAGGCTTGTGCGTTTGATATAGGAGGGCTGCTAACCTGGTGCGTGCTTGCAGTGCGGTGCGTGCGTGCGTGCGTGTGTGCGTGTGAGACAGATAAGGCCTCTCTCTCTCTGTTGATATGGGACTGAAGGCAGAGCCTTTTTGACATGTGCCAGCTGCTTTATATAATAGCCTGTGTGGTTGTTGTGCGTTTATGACTGCTGTGGAGTTATTAGAACAAATATCTTTATATAATAACCTGCGTTTATGGCTGCTGTGGAGTTATTAGAACAAATATATTTATATAGCCTGTGCAGTGATGTAAATATAGGTTTCAATGTAATGAGTCCCGGGATGCAGTCCCACTTCAACGACGTTATAGGAGTCATATTTTGCCATTTTTACAAATTGCAGCATTTAACTCCCATTTCATTTTATATGGTTATAATGTGGTTATATAGAAAATATAAATATGTAGAAAACAGAAGAAGAAATGATTATTATAACTGAAGCTAGAAAAATAAACTAGAATAAAAAAAACGTTGTTTAACTATAAACTGCGGTTTGGGATGCAACATGCACCCTATTTTAATCTCTGCCTGTGTGGTTGGGCGTTTATGACTGTGTGTGGAGTTATTAGAACAAACACAAGGCATGCTGTTGTTCCCCCTTAGAGCACTGTTTCCCAACAGTGTTGATTTCGTCGACTAAAACTAAGACGAAAAATGTTCGTTGAAAAACCCAGGGGTCCTTGAGGGAGTTCCAGGGGGTCCCCAGCAAAAACATAGTTAGGAACCAAATGGACCCTTATGGGTCTGTAACTCTGAAAGTGTACAAATTTGTACACTCTCACTCTCTCAGAGTTAAATTAACATTGATTTTACAATATAAATTGGGGGTCCCAGAGATAGAAATGCCATTAAATGGGGGTCCGTAGACTAATGCATGTCAAACTGGAGTTCATTGAAATAAAACGGGTTGAGAATCACTGCTAGAGCCGTAAAAACCACAGGCTCATGAGCTGGACACAGAAATCTAGTTGTCGTAGCATTGTATTGCCAGGAAAGAGCAGGGATATCACTTGAATGCATCGACTATTTACGTTTAACACAGTAGAGCGCCGAAGTCCTGATGTCACTCGCTCATCCCCTGGTTCACGGAAGTAATTTCTCTATGGAGGATAACATGGGCTCATCTTAAAATCATCTCATATAAAGCATTGTGGTCCAATAATAAACAAGCTGTCTCTGCAATATTGTCAGGGAGGTGTCTCTGTATCGTTTGCGACAGTCAGTCACTCATATATGATACAGTCTGTTTCTAGCGAAAATGTAACTAATTCAGCAGCAGTAACAATAGCGTTTTCTCTCAGTCAGTTGATTCTTCATATCCATATGAGTGAAACGGCCGGGATGACATGTTTATTTTTCAAACACAGTTCTTATATGATGCGGTCTAAAATCCCCTTATGGGGATTATAATGCAAATAAAAAGTATCTGTGGATTTGCGCCCTCTACCGATATTGACTTCAGACTTCGGTGCTCTATGCTTTTCTTTCCCCCGTAGTAAAAGTAAAAGTTGTACTGCTTTTCTGCGGACCGCCTGTTGAAAACGCAGGGATTTCACATTTATGTAATCATTGTAACAACCCTAGTGATATGATACAGTATGTATTGTATACACAGTGAAATGTATACTTTAACCCATTTCGGGTGTTTTAAGCATTATGTTATAATCTAGCTATTGAACAATTGCAGATACAAGCTCATAGCGCGGCACTCGGTGCCGCGCTATGAGCTTGTAGGTCTGCTATTTAGAAAAATCGTGAATATATTCTTTCAGAGCGAATTTTTTTAACTCAAATCTTTGCATCTGGGGGGTCCCTGGAATTTCATATGGGGTACAGATCATTTTGGGGGTCCTTGACGTGAAAATGTTTGAGAACCACTGACATAGAAACATACCTATTTGCAGGTCTTATTCCCTAACTTAACTAAAGACCTGGAGGCGTGATCAATGCCATTTGGCTATTCTGAGTGGCCAAAGAGCATTGATCAACAGGGCTCCAGACTAACTTTTTTCACCACCGTCCCGGAACCGTCCCAAAATACAATTTGAACCGTCCCGAAGTAAATGTATTCCGTCCCGGGGGGAAAAAAAGTACAAAAAAGCACCACTCAAATTGTGAAATTAATAACTGTATTCCTATTGTAATAGAAATACAATTAAGCCAAACAAATAATGTACTGTATTGAATACATGCAGACAGTACATTATTTGTTTGGCTTCATGTTTCTTCTGTAGATACACTGATTTAGTCAAAATGCTCCCAGATGAAAAATAGGGCTTGGTTAAAAATGTTAATCGAATTAATCTTAGGCTTTGTAATTAATCTAAATTAATCATATTTTAATCGCATATCAATATTCGACCTGAGAACAGTGATATTTATTTTCAAATGGATTTTGTTATTTTGGTGTAGCCTACCAGTGAATCAATGAATAGTGACTACAGTAGCTTATTAAACTTTGGTGTAGGCTACTTGATCAAGACCAACAGATAACGTGCAGCAATGCAGGTATATGAATATTCAAATGTCTATTACATGGTTGGCATGAGAAAACAAATAAAAACAACTTCATTAGGGGGAATACTAAGACGAAGGATCAATATAATAATAATAATAATAAATACAATCAATAGAAACTGTGTAATGAGAGCGTTTTGGGGTGTGCATTCCACAGTGTTGGGGCAGCAATTCCAGAACAATCTGAGCATTAGAAAACATCTGTTGCTTCAGAGGATATATACCAACATATTATTTAATGTCGATGCCAGCTAGCAAGCCTAGCATGGAAGCTAACGTTAAACGTTGGTGATGTAGTGTAGCCCCATGTCCATATGGAACCTTTCTGTGGCACACAACCATGGTTTTATCCAAGCTTCCAACCGATAGTTTTTCAATCTAAATGTCCCATCCACGGGGCAAAAGCAATATAATTCCTATGATTCCGTTGGGTGAATGTAGTGTGTGCGTTGTTGTTGCTGTTGTCAACTGTCTGACTCTGACGGCACGGAAAATTCTCATGCTGCTCATCGCTGCACACGAAATGCGCATTTTCAGTGTAAAAACTCCTCTCGTCCCGAAACCGTCCCGAATGAGATCCATTTACGTCCCAAATAGATATTTTACAGTCCCCGGGACGTCGGGACGCCGTTAATCTCGAGCCCTGGATCACGCCTCCAGGTCTTTAGTTTACTCAAGTTAGGGAATAAGACCTGGTACTTAAGACACGCAAAATACAGCCCATAGGGTTTTTCAGAAAACTGTCAGGATTTAGAAGACATTTTGTAGAATCGTCATCAGGTCTAAATGGGTTAAGATTGTTAATTCTCCAGGTTGTTTACACCTGTCCTCTCTCTCTCTCTCTCTCTCTCTCTCTCTCTCTCTCTCTCTCTCTCTCTCTCTCTCTCTCTGTGGTTTTCCTTTTCACCTGGTGTGACCTGAGTCACAGGCTGCGGTTTGTTGACGAACTTGATGTGATGTGACGTGTTTATGTGGAGAGTTATGGGACATTAGAAGAACACACACACACACACACACACACACACACACACACACACACACACACACACACACACACACACACACACACACACACACACACACTACATTACAAGAGCATGCGGTTGTCTGGTGAAAACAGGAAGTGTGCACTATCAGCAGTTAAGCTTTGGGCTTTTCTGTGTTTGCTGCTGTTGTGGTTTGGGTGTTTTCTTTTCTTTTTCACTTCCGCTGTATGTCAGATTCAGAGAGATAAAGTATAACATAATGCTTAAAATGGGTTAACTCCAGTATTTGCTTCAGGAGTTTCCCCTGGAACAACATATTTTGAGATTGGGGTAGTTCTAGGTCCTTGACATGAACCACCGAAAATCCAGACTATGAATGAGCCTTAAGGACATTTGCCCGACAGGCAAGTACAGTACAAGTCATGTTCTAGTTTGGCCCCAAGGTCATGCTCACTTACCTACCTTTACTTAGTAAATTATAAAATAATAGGAAAAATTGACTGGTTCAATTCAACACTTGTTATTGTTTTTACTTTCTGGAGGAGGACCCCCAAATTAATGGCGCGCCGAAGTCCTGACGTCACTCGCTCGTCCTCTCGATTCCCCTGGTTCACGGAAGTCATTTCTCATGGTGAATACATGGGGTGATCTTTGTCTACTATAA
The DNA here is from genome assembly GCF_964188405.1 of Protomyctophum parallelum. Taxonomy (NCBI): domain Eukaryota; kingdom Metazoa; phylum Chordata; class Actinopteri; order Myctophiformes; family Myctophidae; genus Protomyctophum; species Protomyctophum parallelum. Next base: position 40,010,275 of record NC_139710.1, read on the forward strand.
GCATTGTGATCCATAACAAGCTGTCTCTGCGTTATTGTCAAGGAGGCGTCTCTGTGTCGTTTGCGACAGTCAGTCACTCATACAGTATATGATATATAGTATGTTTCTAGTGAAAATGTAACTAATTCAGTAGCAGTTGATGTCCATATGGGCCTGGATGATTTTTTTTTTTTTAAGTACATGAACCTGTGGATTTGCGCCCTAACCGACACTCACCCATCCGAAACTATAGTATGCATATTCAAAATGTTTCACGTCATCATTCACAACCTGTTGTGAGCTTATCGATCACACATTTGTGGCCGATTCTGGGAGCATAGTGGACGCAGACACGGTAGATGACGAACATTTCCGCCATTAGTTTCTGTGGACGACGAAGTGAAAAGTGGTGAACAGTACATGTGTGTGACGCTGTGTCCTGTGACTTCACTGTGTCTCCTCTGTCTGTGTTCCTGCACTTCTAAACCCATTACCCAATTACACGCTCACACACGCACACACACACACACACACACACACACACACACACACACACACACACACACACACACACACACACACACACACACACACAGACACACACACACACACACACACACACACACACACACACACACACACACACATACACGCACAGTCGCACACACACAGAGACACAGAGTCACGCACGTACGCACGCACGCACACACAGACTCAATTACACGCTCACACACAGACACAAACAGAGACACACACACACGCACGCATGCGCGCCCCCACACACACACACACACACACACACACACACACACACACACAGACTCAATTACACGCTCACACTGGGCGCTCTTTGTGTGCGTTCCAGTAGGCCTATGAATGGAACTCCAGCGTGTAGTCTGTGGCAGAGAGACACAAGTTGCACCGCGAGGCGTTTTTCCTGCTTAGCCATGATTGAATTTGGCCGAATTAACAATTTAACATTCTGTAATTGTGTGTGTGTGGGATGAAATGTGGAAGGTTGCGGAGGTTTCTTTCTGCTGTTATGGAAGTCACAAGACAGGATGAGGCTTCTGATGATGATGATGATGATGATGATGATATACTGTACATGAAGGCTAATACAGTAATGGCTATGCGCGTCACCATCATCATAGACATATATAAAGGCTAGATGGCTCAAGGCCGGAGTCTCTGACGGTGGCCATCTTGCTGAGGGGCTGCCTACAGTACAATATGTTCTGTAGGCATCTCAAACAAAAACAGTCATAACTCCAAACGGGTTGGTTTATTACAAACGTTGTCAACGTGGCTCTGATTCGGGACGCTTATCGGCTTACTTTTGTTTTTTACATGAACGTCGTATAAAAGCATATAAGTATGCGGACGTCTCTGACGTGTATAACAAATTACATTTAAAAGTACATGCCTCATAGACACAATGTTATGCTGCCCCGAGGTAAGATGGCCGCCACGTAGCAACGTCGCTCTCCATTATGGCCAGAGTGCGGGTGAGCCATCTAGCTTTCTTTATCTATGACCATCATCATCACCATACCAGGAAGTCATGCAGGAACGCCTACTGAGTGGCAAAACTTTCCGGCCTCTGACAGTTCATAGAGCACCGAAGTCCTGACGTAACTCGCTCATCTGTCCATGCAAATCTGTATTGGGAACTCAATTCAGTAAAGAGAAGAGACAAATCAATTGAGGCAGAGAAACGTTTTAAAGCTTGAGTGATATAATTGAGGTACCGCAAGGAAACACACACTTACAGTCAATGTATACCAGTAGTACAGGATGACATGTATGGAAAAACCAGCCGTGTGTCACAACATACATTAGAGCGAGAGCCTTCATATACTGAACTTAGTCTCCACCTCCCCTACCCCTAACCAAGGGAAACGTCTTAAGGCAACACTGATTTAACAGGTGGAGAAGTCAAACGCAGGTCTAAGATAATAAAGGTTCTATAATAGACAGTAAACAACAGCTGTGTCACAACAGAGCAGAATAACTGCCTTCAGGCAAATAGTAACAGCTGTTGTTTTAAACATAGCTGCCCTGAGGTGTTTTCTATGTTTAACCACCCCAAATTCCTTGACAATACCCCCCTTTTTAAACTTTAAAACACTCACTCATATCGTACGGGTAGGCGAAAAACCCCTTATCATAACATTATCTCGTAACATTCTGGGAAAATTCCTACACCGGCCTATCTCATAAGAGAAAACGACCACCACATGGCGTACGACATGATAAAATCATAAAATCAACAACATAGTATATACAATAAAACACATCAGAATACACAGGTATTCAGGCACAAACATCCCACGAAACCCCAAGGAAAAAAAAAAACACACATAGAATTAAACAATATCATCTTCCCAGAAGGGAGGAACCCACCCTCGCACCACTGGGACTTCCAACTGGAGCATTACTACAGAAGCGGGACCCACAATCCTTGACATTACTGCTTTAATACACGCAGAGATAACACAAATCACAAGCAGGAATACAAACACCGTCATGACAATTAAAACTAGTATACGCGTCCACGTATTCCCCACACCACCGAACCATCCTTCGAAAAATCCCCAAACCACACCACCATGGATTTTGTGTAATTCTTGCACACCTGCCAAAGTATCATTGTGCAGTCTAGCAATAGCTTTTGACGGGTCTGACACATAACTGCAACATTCCGTTCCAATAACCCGACAAGTTCCTCCTTTGCTGGCTAAAATTACGTCCAAAACCATGCGATTCTGCAAGGTTATAGTTTTTATTTAATTTACTTCAGTCGCCAAAGCTGATACGGCGTCATCGGATGCATTCATGTGCTTCTCTAAGACAGTTGATAGAGCTGTAAGCTCCGCTTGCGTATTGTACACTCCATAGCTAGGAATCACTACCCCCAGGACCCTTTGCCACCAGGAAAGTGACCTCTTCTTACGAGTAATAGCTTTTCTCATGTGTTGGGAATATAAAGATTGGATTTCTGTTATATTTACTCTCCTAATCATTGGAATAACATGAGCCAAATAACACAATCCTTGACTATTAGCCGGAAGACGTGTGTAAGCTTTTGCCCCACATACAGCATAAATCTTTTCTGGTAAGTTGGAAGGATTGCTGAGATCTATTATCATTGTAGTATCACTGTCACAAGAACTCTTACCTATAAGCACACTATTACCGCTGCTGGGCTGTATTGTAGTGAAGCAGTATTTTACATCTTCGGCCTGCAAAATGGGCATAGTCTTACATGTAGATGAAGACCGGAAAATGACATTATTTTTTACACGTTGATATGTGTGGGCAAATAGATTAGGTGTATTGGGCATCTTTCCTCCTTTGGGCAACTTCTCTGTAGGGTTAAATTTCCATAGAACAGTGTTAACATCTACATCTTGCCAATTATAAAACAACAATTCCTCTCGTGTAAGCGGAATGGACATCCACAAAGGCGCAGCCACACTTGTAGGCAAATGTTGACAGATCCAGCAATCGCTATAATTCATCTCGACTGCGAAACTCAGTGTCATTGACATTGCCAAGTTGGGGTGATGAATGTCACGCTGCTGCCTCGGCGTGACAGAGCCATCCTCACTTTCATGGAGCTGCAGCATCCACATCATCACTAGCACTGGTATCAGCAGCAGCGCTGACTGCACCGCTCCCCGCGACCACATCATCTTGCGGTGTTGGAGCCTTCTTGCAATGCGAAGCGTGAATCCACGTCACTCTCTCCTTCACTTTTACTGCTGTGGGTGTAGTCAACAGCACTTCAAATGGCCCTCTCCACCTTGGAGAATTCCAATGCCGCCTCCTGAAGTCTTTCACGAATATCCAATCGCCAGGCCAGAACGGATGCGTTCTCTCACCTTTCGCTAAGGGCGTCGGAAGCGCCGCTTTCACCTGCATAGAAAGAGAATTCACAATGAGATTCAATTGCTTACAATAAGCTACTATAGCCTCGTCAACAGCCACAATATCTGTAGGGCCACCAGTATACAGATTCTGCCCTATAGACATAACTCTACCTGTCAACACTTCATGTGGTGAAAGCTTTATGGTGGAGTGCTGTCTACCTCTCATATACATTAATGCCAAGGGGAGGCAAGATACCCAATCCAATTCTGTCTCTTCCATCATTTTCTCAAGTTTATTTTTAAGAACGGCGTTAGCCCTCTCTACAGCACCTGCACTCTGCGGATGCCATGCACAATGCTGCCTTAAATCAATTCCAGCTTTCTCTGCCATATATGATATTGTTTTGTTAACAAAGTGGCTTCCGTTATCCGAAGACAACTTTAAAGGAATCCCATGACGTGAGATAACATCTTGTAATAGATGCTTAGCTGTGGTCTTTGCATCTGCATGTCTGCATGGGAATGCCTCAATCCATTTGGAAAAAAGATCAACTACCACAAGGCAGTACTTATATCCTCTAGCAGGAGTTAGCTCAATATAATCCATCATGACATGTTCAAATGGGCAGCTAGGTGTTGGAAAAGCAGATTGTATTGTTTTTTGTGACTTACCCACGTTATGTTGAGCGCACACTAGGCACTTTCTGCAGTAGTTCTCCGCAGTGGTGGTGAATCCGATGCTGTCCCAGGTCTGAGCTAAAAGATTAATCATACCTTGTTTTGAGACATGATCCAGTCCATGTGCCATTTTCGCCATGTAGGAGAACAGCCGTTTAGGCAAGTAAGGTCTTTGATGCGGCCCCCTCCAGATTCCATCTGGGCCACACCCACCATGTTTCCTCCAAGCTGATTTCTCACCGGACAGAGCCAAAGATTGAATCTCCGTCAAAGACATCCGTGGGTCAAAAACCACATCCGGCTGTGACACTGCCGCTTTCCCAGCGGAATCAAGAAACATCTGCAGTGCGCCTGTCTTAGACTCTGCTGCCTGTTTTGCCATAGAGTCTGCAAACCAATTTCCCTCTGATACTGCATCCACAACCCTACCATGAGCTGGACACCTACAGACAGACACCTGAGATGGAAGCAGAACAGCTTCTAAGAGGTTGTTAACAAGGAGATGATGTTGAATTTTCGCCCCCTGGGAAGTGAGAAATCCCCTATTTCTCCACAAAGTCCCATAATCATGAACCACACCAAAAGCATACCGGGAGTCTGTATAGATATTTACTGATTTCCCTTTTGCTAGGACACAAGCTCTTGTGAGCGCGAATAGCTCTGCTGCTTGGGCGGACAGGTGTGACGGTAGCCTTGCAGATTCAACCAAATCATAATCACTGACTACAGCGTAACCAACTGCTCCTATTCCGTTCACCCTCTTGGCTGAGCCATCCACATAATAAATCAGCTCTGGGTTTAGGAGAGGCGTGGTAGACAAGTCAGGTCTGGGGGTCACTGCCTCAGATATTACTGCCATACAGTCATGTGGCTCCCCGTCCTCCTCCGTAGGAAGAAAAGTAGCAGGGTTCAATACATTACACCTTTTCAGAATAACATTTGGTAAACTCAAAATGTTATAGTAATGCAAAGTGGAAGCTGGAGTTAGATGAGCAGTTTTAGCTTGCAACAGAATAGCAGCTACTGCATGTGGTACCAAGACAGTCAGTTGTCTATACGCCACCACAGATGAAGAAGCCTGCACAGCCACCGCTGTTGCTGCCACCGCCCTGGCACACAAAGGCAGACCTCTCACCACCGCTGACAGCTGCTTTGAATAATATGCAACTGGTTTCAATCTGTCACCATGTCGCTGTAACAATACAGCACTATAGAATCCATCTTTCACATCAACTGCTAAAGTGAATTCTTTCGTCAAATCAGGAATACCCAATGCAGGGGCTGAGGCTAGAGCCTCCTTTAATTTTCTAAAGGATTCCATACCCTCAGGGGTCCAAGTCAAACAGTCATTTGCAGCCAGTCCAGTCCCATGCACTATGTCAGACAATGGCTGAGCTAATCTTGCATACTCACATATCCATTGTCTACAAAATCCAGTACATCCCAAAAAACCAAGGAGCTGCCTTTTAGTCACAGGTTTAGGTATTGACAATACTGCTTGTATTCTATCATTACTTATAGCCCGGCTATTTTTTGAAATTGTATGACCCAAATATCGCACTTCTTCTTGCACGAGCTGGGCTTTATCCAATGATGCCTTATGCCCTTGCGATGCAAGATATTTCAACAAGGCATTCGTATCTAAAATGCAGACCTCCTCAGATGGAGAGCAAATTAGGATATCATCCACAAAGGAAATTAATATACTGCTGCCAGGGAATACAAACCCTGCTAAACTTTCCTGCAATGCCGCAGTGAACACTGACGGGCTCTCTGTGAAACCCTGTGGAAGACGAGTCCATTTATACTTTTTCCCTTTAAAAGTAAATGTGAACCAAAATTGGGATGCTGGTTCAACAGGCACGCTAAAAAATGCGTTACTCAAATCCACTACACTAAACCAGCATGAATCACTGGGAATAACATTCAAAATTGTTACTGGATTTGGTACTACAGATGCTCGGGCAAACACCGCTTCATTTATTGCACGCAAATCATGTACAGGCCTCCATGTACGGCCATCGGCCTTTTTCACCGGTAAGAGAGGACTATTTACTGGAGAAGTTGGGGCTGGAACTATAATTTGATCCGTTAGGAGTTGCTCAATAATGGGTGTCATTCCGATTTCAGCATCAGGTCGAAGCGGATATTGTTTCTTATTGGGCCTGTAATCAGACTTAGGAATAACCACTAATGGGGTGGCATCTTTTATTAGACCCACATCATATTTATGAGTGGCCCACAATTCCTTTGGAACCCCTTTTAGAGCGGGATGCATTTCCTTATCTTTGCACACAAACGTGTGTGTGATACTGGAAGCAAATGGGTCTGATTCTAATCTCACCACTTTATGGACAGCCAACAGGCAATGAAATGGATGGTGGCCTGCCTCCCCCACACCCTCTGGCTCCTGTAACAACATGTCAATCTCCTGCTGGGAGAACGTAGGTGATTTTGCCAACACAATGTGAGGGACACCTGCCCGGCCATACATTTCGTTCTGCTTTTCAGTCAACTCCACCAATAAAACAATAAACTCCCCTGTGACCAAGACACTTTTACCACATAATTGCTCATTTTCATGCTGTTCATTCCATACATTCTCAAACTGCTCACTCATGACATCCTGTGACTCATGAGCTACACACTCGTAAGTGCGGAGATCATTTTTCACAAGGTTCGCAGTACCGTGACTTTTTACAAAATCATGTAATTTCTGAGTAACTGGAGATACATCAACTTTCCAACAGTATGAATAAACTGGCGTTGTCGGAGAATGTGATAACATACTGGTCGATAAATTATCAATCAAATCCGATTTCTTCAAAACCAATCCCTTTTCAGTACAGACAATGGTTAAACCTAGTGCACATAGCAGGTCTCTGCCTGCTAAATTCACAGGACACTCCGGGACTATGACAAATGAATGCTGCAAATCTGAAATCCCAAAATCTTCACATGTCACGGGACAAGGCTGAGTCATTTTACATGTGAGCGGCGTGCCAGTTACCCCCACACAAGTCTTTTCCCTTTCTGACAATCGGAACCCATCAGACATTGTCCTTAGTGATGAATCCGTGGCTCCTGTGTCTGCCAACATGTCATACACAACCCCATGGACAGTTATCTTGAATAATGGCAGATCAGTAGACTTGTATTTCAAATAGCGAGGTGAAAGATAAAAAATATCACCTTTGTCAGGACCGCTTGTGCCAACTTGCACATGCTCACTCGGCCCCTGTAATATGTCATTGTCGTTTGGGGAGCCTAGTCAATCTTGCTGCGGCTGCGTCACAGACACATGTGAAGCTGGAGGACGCGTTCTTGTTTGCTCATATTCTTCCTCGTAGATTTCAACAGTACAATCCTTTGCCTGGTGGCCTGGTTTATGGCAAGTCCAACATAAGCCATCATTGTACCTATAACCACCTCTGCCTCTTCCTCTCCCTCTGCCGCGGCCACGACTAGCAGATCGAGCCCTATTGGCTGACCTGCCTCTGGATTCTGGAGCATAATAGTCCAACTGTGCCATTTGAAGCCTCTCAGAAGTGGCTTTAGATTTTTTTACCTGCAGGCTCTTCTCCTCTTGGATCACTGCATCAGCATGGACACAGTACTTTTTCACCTCATCCAATCTGGCGCTCTGCCAGGCAACACAATGTCTCACAAAAATCGTCTTTACTTCAGGCAGCAATCCATCCACCAGGGTCTGCACAAACTGTCTCTCCCAGGGAGAATCAGCTGTGGTGTCAGTGGGCTGTTCATTGCCGCTGTGTGAATTGAAAATAGGCAACTTCCTAGCAAAATAACAATCAAATGCTTCCCCTGCTTTCTGTGCACATGAGTTAACCATTGTCATGTTTATAACGGGTTTGAACTTAGTCTCAAACGCAGTTATCAGATCGGCTAGCTGTATCTGATATGCAGATACTGCGTCGACTGACCATTCTACAGTTGACACCCAATTGGCTGGCTTAACCTCAGCCCACAGCAACCCCATTTTAGTAATGCAAACATGCTCTAGTTCTCCTGCCGTAGGGCTGCATTGCAACACCATTTTCCTTAAAGCATTTGCAAATGTTTTCCCATTGTTTTTTTGGTCTGGCAATGAGCCAATTATTGCCTGTAATTCAGTCACCTTCCATGGCCTATAAACCCTCTGGATGCCTCCAGCACCATTCGGACACTCAATCATGGGTGCGGAGATACTGCTGTCCATAGTGGACTGGTATGGGAGGCCAGATCTAGTCACACTGGAAGACCCGCTAGGGGAATAGAATCCTCTTGAATAAATCGGAGCACCCCCACGTGGAGTGCTAATCGGAGATGTATATTTATCCTCCTGGCTTCCAACAAGCTCAGACCATATCTCTCCATACTGAGGAGGTGACCCCGGCTGACCCCCCCCTGAGGCTTGGGGCAGCAGCTGAGGAGATTGTGTACTCCCAGCTGGTGCTTGTCTCAATGACCCCCCCACAGGGATGTCACCAAGGCCTACGCCTGGGAGCACAGCAGGGAGTGCCGGTGCAAGTGGGATTGCTGGCACGGGAACAAGCACAACCTGCTGTGGCCCCGGGGGACAATCTAACAGGTCATCCACAGTATGGACAGAAACCATAGTAACTTTTGGACGAGATTTAATAATCCCATTCGTATGATTAACCTTTCGACCAATAATATCCCAGACTCCGACACACTCTCGCATATATGCATAATCCCAATTGGATGGTCCCGATGTGTGGGGTGGAGTAATTAATTCTCTCAACAACAAATTATGAGCTTTATCGAACGACCCATTCTGTGGAAATGTTGGATCGAAATCCGTCACATAATCACAGAATGGGGTTGTATAGTGATCTGTCCCCGTTATTCCATCGACAAGGGCCTTAGGCCACACATTTTGAATGGTGATGAGTGCCTCATCAGTGCTCAAAGCAACAAAAACTTTCACATTCGTAGTCATTACTTCAACACGCTTTCTTGAAATAGCCTCATTCTCCCACTGTTTAAGAATGGTCAACTGCTTGGCCCATTTGGCATTCAATTCAGCAGAAGCAGATATTTTCCCTTTTTCAATTTTTGCTTCATATTTCTGTGCCATGTTCTTTCTCAGGGAACGGAGTAATGCGTTACTGAAACTCCCATTTTGAGGAAATCCTAACTCCTTGTGCCACTTTGGCAGAAATTCAACCGATTTAACCCCAAACTTCTCACACATAATCTTAGCAGGGCCAGTAGTCGGGGCCCCTTTTCTTGAGTTAGCAGAACCCATTCTCACACAACAAACAAATAAAAGGAGAAAGAAAAAATAAAATAACCTAATTCAGACACTCAAACTGACCATATGAAGTATTTCCGTAGTCACTTTTTCATAAAGAATACTTTGTCCCTACATATAAAATAAATTTATAATGTAGTTAATAGATCTAACTATTAGAGGCACACTTTTTCGTCAATATTACTTTGACTCCACATATGACACAGAACCAATATCTATAATAGGATATTTTATAATGTCATCACACCCAATATAATGTCAAGGTAAAAATGCAATTACACCACTCTCTCACACTCACTTCTTCTTTCTTCTCTGTTCTATTTTTTTTCTCTCACACTGCCTGCCTTCATACATACACACACACACACAGGCAGACCACACAATGTCAACACTCAGGACTTAATCCGTTGTCACAGACAAACCATTCACTCACGTACGTTTCTCTCTAAAAAAAAATAGCGCTTTGTTTTTATGCTTTTTTAGCAAAGGATCCATAAGGCAGAGATCAACTCCCCTTTTCTTGTAGTAGCTACGAAGGCAAGATTCTTATCTCCCTTTTGTCAGACCATCCACTCAAGGTCTGGGAATACCATTTAAACAGTCTCCCAACCTATTTTGACCAGCAGCAGGCAATAAATACCCCTCTGTCACTTTATAAGGAGCAATACACATGTACCCTCCCCTTCGTTTTGTGGACGGCCTACAACAACACAATACAACACAAACAAAGTATCACCAAACCTTCAAAACACTAATGAACCCAACAAATTGTCTCCCACGAATTCCCGAAACAGACTGCACTTCTACAAGACAATGTACCACAGAAATTTTGGCTAAACAGAGAAGGCTGCCAGGTTTTCCCCACAAAGGGCGCACAATGCTCACCTCGATTTCCTAAAAACCGCCTGGCCAAGGGGCACCCTTCTCCACGTAGCCAAACTCCTTCCACAGTCAGCAAGCCAGCAATCCGGAATCAACGCGGTCGGACCTCCAAAATGTCCATGCAAATCTGTATTGGGAACTCAATTCAGTAAAGAGAAGAGACAAATCAATTGAGGCAGAGAAACGTTTTAAAGCTTGAGTGATATAATTGAGGTACCGCAAGGAAACACACACTTACAGTCAATGTATACCAGTAGTACAGGATGACATGTATGGAAAAACCAGCCGTGTGTCACAACATACATTAGAGCGAGAGCCTTCATATACTGAACTTAGTCTCCACCTCCCCTACCCCTAACCAAGGGAAACGTCTTAAGGCAACACTGATTTAACAGGTGGAGAAGTCAAACGCAGGTCTAAGATAATAAAGGTTCTATAATAGACAGTAAACAACAGCTGTGTCACAACAGAGCAGAATAACTGCCTTCAGGCAAATAGTAACAGCTGTTGTTTTAAACATAGCTGCCCTGAGGTGTTTTCTATGTTTAACCACCCCAAATTCCTTGACAATACCTTCGATTCCCCTGGTTCACGGAAGTAATTTCTCTATGGAGAATAACATGGGGTGATCTTAATATCGTCTACTAGCGTTGTGGTCCAAAAATAAACAAGCTGTCTCGGCGTTATTGTCAGGGAGGTGTCTCTGTATCGTTTGCAACAGTCAGTCACTCATATATGATACAGTCTGCTTCTAGCGAAAATCTAACTAATTCAGCAGCAGTAACATTAGCGTTTTCTCTCAGTCAGTTGATTCTTCATATCCATATGAGTGAAGCGGCCGGGATGACATGTTTATTTTTCAAACACAGTTCTTATATGAAGCAATCTAAAAATCCTCCTATGGCGAATTCAATGCAACTAAAAAAATACATGAACCTGGGGACTGACGCCCTCTACTGAAAGTGACGTCAGACTTCGGTGCTCTATACTCGAGTTGTCCCGATTTCTTACAGACCAAGTACTAGTACAAGTACTTAAGTTTTAGTACTCACCCTAGCACTTTTGTTGAGTAACCCCTTATTTTTATTTATCGTAGATGCAGATGGATCTCCGATCTACACTTCAGTTGTCATTTATGCTTGTAGATCGGCTGTTTCTGGTGATTTGCTGCGGTGTTGGGTCAGACTTGCTCCCGTTGCATTCGTTCAGCCTATAGTGTCAAATGGACGTTTTGGTACTCATGTCAGAGTATCAGGGTTACTTTATTCATTCAACCTTTATTTAAATTCTCGGAGAGGCCATTGAGGGAACCCCTCATTTACAATGATGCCGAGATTACATACAAACAATAAAAAAACATGAATACAACAACAATCAGTTACAACAATCCATTAATTTTTTTAATATATATTCAGCAATCAGTTAAAACAGCAACATATACAGGTGATGGATGGTTATCATCATATCATCATCATCATCATCATCATCATACTATAATTAACCAAATGTCTGAGTGTCCGTGTGTGTGTGTGTGTGTGTGTGTGTGTGTGTCTGTCAGAAACAGTGCCGTAACTCCTTACTGCCTGCACCAATCACTCCCACTTTTCACACAGGCATTGACCATATGAATATGGAGGGCGTAACGAAGCCCTTTTTTCGATTTGACACATTAATGATTATTAATTAATTTATTAGTCAATTACAAACGCACCCGGGGCGCAGTACCCTTCACGGGCAAATATCTCACAACGGGTAAGGACTAGTTGAGTAAATTCCTAAAATGACCAGTTGATGCCAGGGTATTACGTTTAAGTTCTTGTTGCAAGAGATTCCAAGAACCAGGTGCAACGATGCTGAAAGCAGCCTTTCCAAGTTCAGAGTTGGCAAAAGGCACCAGAAGGCCTAGCCAATCACTGGAGCGAGTTACAATGCGACTAGGTTTCTGATGTAACATGGATGAAATATATGATGGTAATTTTCCGATGAAGGACCACTTCACCATTTTCAACCTATCTTCATTATAATAGGTCTTCACTAATAATCATGATAAAAATGGCACAATTCTTTCCTACTACTCAGTCTGTGTCTCATATGAGGACTGTGGGCAGTTCAGAAACCAGTGACATCATCGATAATGAAAATCTAAACATTTCTGCCTAATGATGATGTCACTGGTGGACGGGTTTCTGAACTGCCCACAGCCGTCCTATGAGACAGACTGAGTAGGGAAAAAATGGTGCCATTTTATCATGATTAGTGGAGACCAATTATATGAAGATAGGTTGAAAAGGGCTGAACCCCATTTGGTGTTTTAAACATGTTATAATTTAGCTATTGAAAAATAGCAGATCTACAAGCTCATATCGCTTGTAGGTCTGCTATTTTTTTTAATCGTGAAAATGTGGCACAAATATTTGCTTCTGGTGGGGTCCCTGGAACAACATATTTTCAGATGAGGGTCGGCGGGAAATTCCATATCATTTTTGGGGTCCTTGACATGAAATATTGAGGACCACTGATATAGAAACATGAGGTATTTCAGAAAACTGTCAGAATTTCGACGTCAGGCCTAAATGGGTTAAAGTGTTACTCAGCTGTTTATGTTTGGCTTGCTGCTGTACAGTATATGTACAGTAGTTGTGTTTTATTATGCTGTGCCTGTTCTGTTCTCTAGAGGACCACGGTGGAAATAAGCCTCCGGGCCTCAATCCTGTTTTTACCCTCAGTGATTAATATATACAGGATATATATTATATACACGCAAGACTAAGTACGACTCCATTTTTATGCCGAATACCTACATAGCTATGAACATGACTATGGTTTCACATTTGTTACTTTATATTTTTAAGTGTAGCAACAGTGAATACTTTAGGTAAAGGTCTTATTTTACATTCCATGACACTATGGCCATGTTCAGGTGTTTAGACAGATATCTGGTGTTGTGTCCCCTAGTCTCAAACAAGCACTTACCTGAACGTTTTATTTACTCAGGCTACTATTTCTGAGTTGTAGAGAGAGTTGTATTTTTATACTCTGAGTTTGTGAGCTTGTAGATCTGCTATTTTCAGCATGCAACCAAGTGTAAAATCATGACTTATACTGGATCTCTTGTCCACTAGTCACATTTTAGCTGTTGACAAAATTGTCAATACATTTAGTCTTAGTTTTTAGTCATCATAGCTTAGTTTTCATTTAGGTTCCATTTAGTTTTCGTCAGTGAAAAAAGGTAGTTGAGGAAATGTTTTAGTCTTAGTTTTAGTCGAAGAAAACAACACTGTCTGATGGCCAGCGTGGTCCCGTGCTCAGCCTCACACTTCTGCTTTATGATGTGTTCATCTCTCTTATTGGATCTGTCAGCAATTAGCTTGGATGGAACTTCGTCCACTTCTGTCCTCGAGAACAGTGCTTCCCACACTTTAGATCTCAACACCCAAAAGAGAGATTAGACCTTTTGTTTGCCTGAGAGCCAAACTAGTGATCTCAGTGATGTAAATAGGTTTTCAATGTAATGAGTCCCAGGATGCAGGGGTGGTCTTTTAGATGAGTCCCAGGATGCAGGGATGGTCTTTTAGATGAGTCCCAGGATGCAGGGATGGTCTTTTAGATGAGTCCCAGGATGCAGGGATGGTCTTTTAGATGAGTCCCAGGATGCAGGGATGGTCTTTTAGATGAGTCCCAGGATGCAGGGATGGTCTTTTAGATGAGTCCCAGGGACATTTTATGTGTCCCACTTCAACGACGTTAGGAGTCATATTTAGCCTTTTTTTCCCTCTTTTTTTTTAATACAAATTGCAGCATTTAACTCCCATTTCATTTTATATGGTTTTAATGTGGTTATATTCATGTAGAAAACAGAAGAAGAAATGATTATTATAACTAAAACTAGCAAAATAAACTAGAATAAAAAACAGTACAGTAGTACAGTTCAGTAGTTTTATTGCTTCCCTTATAAACTGCATTTTGCGATGCAAAATTAACCATATTTTAATCTGGATCTACAAGCTCACAACCTGTCGCTTCACATGGAGTTTGCATGTTCTCCCCGTGTCCCCTATAGGGTAGGTACCCTCACATGTTCTCCCCGTGTCCCCTAGGGTAGGTACCCTCACATGTTCTCCCCGTGTCCCCTAGGGTAGGTACCCTCACATGTTCTCCCCGTGTCCCCTAGGGTAGGTACCCTCACATGTTCTCCCCGTGTCCCCTAGGGTAGGTACCCTCACATGTTCTCCCCGTGTCCCCTATAGGGTAGGTACCCTCACATGTTCTCCCCGTGTCCCCTAGGGTAGGTACCCTCACATGTTCTCCCCGTGTCCCCTAGGGTAGGTACCCTCACATGTTCTCCCCGTGTCCCCTAGGGTAGGTACCCTCACATGTTCTCCCCGTGTCCCCTATAGGGTAGGTACCCTCACATGTTCTCTGCGTGTCCCCTAGGGTAGGTACCCTCACATGTTCTCCCCGTGTCCCCTATAGGGTAGGTACCCTCACATGTTCTCCCCGTGTCCCCTAGGGTAGGTACCCTCACATGTTCTCCCCGTGTCCCCTATAGGGTAGGTACCCTCACATGTTCTCTGCGTGTCCCCTAGGGTAGGTACCCTCACATGTTCTCCCCGTGTCCCCTATAGGGTAGGTAGTAGGTACCCTCACATGTTCTCCCCGTGTCCCCTAGGGTAGGTACCCTCACATGTTCTCCCCGTGTCCCCTAGGGTAGGTACCCTCACATGTTCTCCCCGTGTCCCCTAGGGTAGGTACCCTCACATAAAACATGCAGTAATCCTGGTCTCTAAACTACCTCCCCCTGGCCATCCGGGGCGCCTGATGGAGGGGAAAGGAACTGGTCGGAATAACGTGTTCCTCCTTCCACACGCTACGTCCGCCGGGGAAACTCCCCCCTGTCAGGTGAAATGAAGCAGCGTGGCCTCCTCATGCATAGAAGGAAGCATGAGGTCAGTTAGTTCGGGGCTCTCCCCAGGTTGGCAGAAGGAGTGTTCATTGCACCCAGGATTACAAGCATATAGGCAATTGGCACCGGGTGGAAATATGGGTTATAATACAAAACCATGGGATAAAAATTAAAAGTAAGAAAAAATAAATAAAACAAGTGTTTGTGTTCGCGTGCGTGCGTGCGTGTGTGTGTGTGTGTGTGTGTGTGTGTGTGTGTGTGTGTGTGCGTGCGTTGCAGAGCGGGCCAACCTCCCCAGGAACATGATCGAGAACAGCATGTTTGAGGAGGAGCCAGACGTTGTGGACCTCGCCAAGGACTCCACCGCCTTCCCAGTACGACCACCACACCATTCATTATTTTATCCCTTCCCAGTACGACCACCACACCATTCATTATTTTATCCCTTCCCAGTACGACCACCACACCATTCATTATTTTATCCCTTCCCAGTACGACCACCACACCATTCATTATTTTATCCCTTCCCAGTACGACCACCACACCATTCATTATTTTATCCCTTCCCAGTACGACCACCACACCATTCATTATTTTATCCCTTCCCAGTACGACCACCACACCATTCATTATTTTATCCCTTCCCAGTACGACCACCAGATCTACAAGCTCGGTTGTAGGTCTGCTATTTTTTGAAAGAACGCGAAAATGTGGCGCAAATCTTTGAATATATTCTTCCGTTTTTAACTCATATCTTTGCTTCTGCGGGGTCCCTGGAACAACATATTTTCAGATGGGGGTCCATGGTGTCCAAATTACAGATAGTTCTTGGGGTCATTGACATGAAAAAGGTTGAGCACCACTGACATAGAAACAAGAGGTTTTTTTTCAGTCAGGATTTAGAAGACACTTTTGTAGAATGGAGCTCAGGTCTAAGTCAGTCAGTCCACCTTAAGAGCAGAGGTTAGCTCTCTGTTCTAATTAGCTTGTTAGCTGGAGAACGCCGTCTCTGTGAGAGTGTTGTTTTTAACCACATGCGCACCATGAGTATCGACGTGCAGACAATCTGAAACGCTTTGCCAGACGGTCTTATAGCTCGTACAGTAACACCGCTGGAGGAGCCTCAAACTATAGACTATACAGTAGGTACATCTATTATTGTCTGTCTGTCTGTCTGTCTGTCTGTCTGTCTGTCTGTCTGTCTGTCTGTCTGTCTGTCTGTCTGTCTGTCTGTCTGTCTGTCTGTCTGTCTGTCTGTCTGTCTGTCTGTCTGCACGCAAGCATGCACGCACGCACACTCTCCGCTTCTTCTCTCTCTCTATATCTCTGTCTCGCTTTCTCGCTCTATCTCTGTCACTCTCTCGACCACACTCAGCTGTTACAGTTAAGTTAAGTGCATTTCTGGAGACTCAGTTGGGTTGACATGTGTCACCATGCGCCAAACCCGGGATTTCTCGTTTCCCGGTTTGGGTTTGAAATCTCGGGTTTCTATAATGTCTATTAATCCAGAATTAATAGCATTTTATTTACCGTCCGTTGCTGTTTTTAGCACCCGTGGCCCCCATATAGGGCTACATGGTGTTAACATCATCGAAAATCCCAAAATCTCTGCACACACGCGATCTTTAGTGGCATTGGCGCTCAGATTGAGGTGAAGGACGATATTATAACTTTAATCCGAGATGGTGGGTCGTATAGAACTGTTTACGTTGAAA
The DNA here is from genome assembly GCF_964188405.1 of Protomyctophum parallelum. Lineage (NCBI taxonomy): Eukaryota > Metazoa > Chordata > Actinopteri > Myctophiformes > Myctophidae > Protomyctophum > Protomyctophum parallelum. Next base: position 40,027,585 of record NC_139710.1, read on the forward strand.
AACGATCAGCGTCAGAGTTAACCCATTTAGACCTGAGGACGATTCTCCAAATGTCTTCTAAAGCCTGACAGTTTTCTGAAAAACCCATGTTTCTAGTCGTTCTCAAATACTTTCATGTCAAGGACCCCCGAAAATATCTGTAATTGACCGCCGACCCCCATCCAAAAATATGTTGTTCCAGGGACCCCCCCCGGATGGAAAGATTTGAGTTGAGTTTGAGTCTGAAAGAATATATATTCAAAGATTTGCGCCACATTTTCACGATTTTTCAAAAAAATAGATCTACTTAGCTCGTAGCACGGCACCGAGTGCCGCGCTATGAGCTTGTAGATCTGCTATTTTTCAACAGCTAAATTATAACATAATGCTTTAAAACACCAAAATGGGTTAATAACATGCTCAATCCCAGTTGTTGCGTTGCGTTCCGTTCCAGGCGTTCCCGGCCCTGGACCCCGACGAGGCGGTGTACGAGCCCCGGGCGTCTCGGCTGCTGGTCCGAGGCCTGGGCGAGAACGAGCTGGACGAAGACGAGGAAGACTACGAGTCCTCGGCCCGCCTCCTGGGCATGTCCTTCATGAACCGCAGCACCGCCCAGCGGCCTAGCTCCTCCCCCTACGTCAGGCAGTCCCCGCCCAGGTGGGTACCTCCTCCTCTGCACCTGGCTGTCATGCTGTGATGGCCTGATTATTAATCCCTAAAGAGTTAAGTCTTAAAAAGACAAAAGAGTGGCCGCACACACTGATAGCCAAAGTGACGATTATTTATTAGGATGCAGAGTAGGAACCGACGTTTCGGCAGTACAACTGCCTTCTTCAGGGTACTTGCCGAAACGTAAATAATCGGCACTTTGTACATTCAATTCCATGCTTTTGGCAAACGTTTTAGACCCACTCAAGGACACTTTGAGTGTAGCAGAGTGTTTCCAGTGAGCCAACATGCACAATAGCAGCACCCTGACTCTGTTGGACCAGAATGGAACAGAGCCTTCATTCTTAGTATCATTAACACTGGCTACATTTACATGGACAGTTAAATCCCCTTTTCATTCCGAATAGAAGTTAAATCATATTAAACTTTGTCATGTAACCACCTACAAAAACTTAAATCCGGATGAAAATCCTCGATGCGATTTAAAAACCATTCCGGATTTTTCCGAAAATTGGACTCATGTATACACTGCTCGGATGTAAATTCATTCTGTTCTTTATTTCCAAGGAGCTGCAAATCCAAAGCGCTATAACCAAGGCGCGCCGAGGAGTTTGCACATAGAGCGCGTTTTTTCGTGCATTTTGCAGATCCGAAATCCACACAAAAAAACGTGGAGCAGCAGCAGATGATCCCCCTGATCTGTGTGTGTGTGTGTGTTCAACAGTCTCTCTCTCTCTCTCTCTCTCTCTCAAAAATAACGAGCGACCCGATACAATAATAATCAGTGTGTTGCGTGCCCTGGCCGTGCTGTAGATAATGAAGTACAAATAAAAACGAGATGATCATCTTTCCAGCGGACAAAGGGAGCCACAGCGGGTGGGGAAAAAAGACGGTAAACATATATGCCCGCCCCTATCCAACCAGCAGCCTCAAAACTACTGCGGAATGAAATTGGATTTCAAAGTATCGTCTTTCGTCTGTAATGTTTTGTATTGTTGAGACAGTCAAAATGAATGAACTAACTGCCTATATTTTATGTGTCCAACAGATGGAGTAGTTTCACGTGAATTAACATGTATCATGTCTTATATCACATCTCCATATAAACACTCATTCGGAATGACTATTTCCCATGGAAACTCGCAGCAAAAAACATTACTTCCGAAGTATTTTATTCTGAGGTATTTATTCGGAATGTTCACCCTGCATATAAACGCGGCCAATGACTCTGTTTGACAAGAATGGAACAGAGCCTTCATTAGCATCATTAACACTGACTCTGTTTGACCAGAATGGAACAGAGCCTTCATTAGCATCATTAACACTGACTCTGTTTGACCAGAATGGAACAGAGCCTTCATTAGTATCATTAACACTGACTCTGTTTGAGCAGAATGGAACAGAGCCTTCATTAGCACCATTAACACTGACTCTGTTTGACGGGAACAGAGCCTTCATTAGCATAATTAACACTGACTCTGTTTGACCATAATGGAACAGAGCCTTCATTAGTTTCATTAACACTGACTCTGTTTGACCAGAATGGAACAGAGCCTTCATTAGCATAATTAACGCTGACTCTGTTTGACCAGAATGGAACAGAGCCTTCATTAACATCATTAACACTGACTCTGTTTGACCAGAATGGAACAGAGCCTTCATTAGCATCATTAACACTGACTCTGTTTGACCAGAATGGAACAGAGCCTTCATTAGCATCATTAACGCTGACTCTGTTTGACCAGATGGTGGTGTGTGTGTGTGTGTGTGTGTTACTGTATTCCAGGTCATGCTCGCGGCCCTCGGTTCGCACCATGGTGGTGTGTGTGTTATTCCTCGTCATTGTGGCGTCCATGACCATGGTTCTGTACTTCCTGCCCGGCTGCACCTTCACCAAGGTGAGACGGGAGGCATGCCTATATATGGTGTTGTGCTGTACTTCCTGCGTAGAGAGGAAGCATGCCTATGGTGTTGTACGAACGTTGTCGGTCTGCTTCTTTGGCCATTTTTTTTATTTGAATCCTGATGAGTAACTGTTCCGATGATATCTAAGCAGCTTTTGTCATTTTTTTCTCTCTGTTCTTAAACCACTTTCAACCTACTGTACACACGCTTCTAGGACTAATGAATCACTGTCTCTTCGTGTGTGTGTGTGTGTGTGTGTGTGTGTGTGTGTGTGTGTGTGTGTGTGTGTGTGCGACAGACGGGCTGCCGTAAGCCCAACAGCACGGCTCCCCTGGAGCCCGTCTACCCACAATCCACCACGGGCGAGCCTTTCCCCTGGGCAGAGTACCGCCTGCCGGCCAGCGTGCGACCTCTGAACTATGACCTCCACCTGCACCCTGACCTCCGCAGCCTGACCTTCAGCGGCCGTGCGGTGATCACGCTGTCGGTGCAGCACCCGACGCGACGCATCGTCCTGCACGCCGCCGAGCTCAACGTCACCAATGCCACGCTGCAGGTGGGTTCCTATAGTATACTGCCCCCTGTTGGCCAGGGGTCTACCTTATAGGTGTTATAAAACTGTAAATGGAAACTAAGCTACGATGACTAAAACTAAGACTGAATATATGGTCAGTTTCGTCAACAAATAAATAAAATAAATAACTACGGTAGACTAAAATGTTAGGAAGGGACTAGTGGACAAGAGGTCATTTTACACTCTGTTACATGCTGGAAATAGCAGATCTACAAGCTCACAACGCGTCGAAACGCGATGCGTTGTGAGCTTGTAGATCGGCCATTTTCAACAGTTTTCTTACATTTTAGAACTTCTTGAACTGAAATGGGACATTCTGCAATTTAAGTACAAGTTCAAGTACATTTTGATGCCAATCATACTTTTGTAGTTTCCGGACGACAGACAGTTTACTTTAGTTCATATCTTTAGGACGTCACCCTTCACCAAATGCATTGTCCCAAGTTGTGCTTCTACAGCAAAGGTCATGAAATTGATTCATGAAGTGACTCACCACATAGACGCCAATCCTGAAAGAGGGAATTCACACTTTGTCAAGTCCCTCCCATGTGGTTGTGCCCCTCTTCGCACTCATTTGTTGCCGTTTCGTAGTTGGACATAAATCCTTTCTCTCCATCCACTACCATTGAAATAAGGTGTTTTTTCAGTTGCTTCGTATTGATATTCTGTGCATTAATTTCTTATTTTAAACTTGGCGTCAGGAACATCACAGGTGCAGCACAGGGCAGTCACCGTGTGTGTGTGTGTATCTGCTGCTCCAGGTCGGCTCCGGTCCGGCCGGCGTGGTTCCAGTCCTGGATCATATGACTGTGTGTGTTGTCTCCAGGTCGGCTCCGGTCCGGTCGGTGTGGTTCCGGTCCTGGAGTACCGTCTCAGGCAGCAGATAGTGACTGTGTGTGTGTGTGTGTGTGTGTTGTCTCCAGGTCGGCTCCGGTCCGGCGGGCGTGGTTCCGGTCCTGGAGTACCGTCCCAGGCAGCAGATAGCGGTGTCGCTAGGCGTGGAGCTGCAGACGGGCCAGCGATGCGTCCTGACGCTGGAATACTCCGCCAGATTGTCTCACAACTACGACGGGTTCTACAACAGCTCCTACGTCAGCGTCAACGGGACCAGGAAGTATGTAGTTGCCTACAATTTAAAGATTGAGCACCACTGACATAGAAACATAGGTATTTCAGAAAACTGTCAGAATTTAGAAGAAATCTTTTTTATTTCAACGTCAGGTCTAAATGGGTTAAGAGCCGTCTCCTCTGCTTCTCATCCCCTGCAGGGTCCTAGCTGCCACCCAGTTTGAGCCTCTGGCTGCCAGGAAGGCCTTCCCGTGCTTCGATGAGCCGTCCTTCAAAGCCACGTTCCTGGTCAGGATCACCAGAGAGCCTGGTTACATCGCCCTGTCCAACATGCCAAAGGTAAGGATCACCAGAGAGCCTGGTTACATCGCCCTGTCCAACATGCCAAAGGTAAGGGGGGTGGACACGCAGATCCGACACCAAATATCCGACATGCGGAAATCACCCGTCGCTCCCGACATGCGTTGGTCCGACATGCGTTGCTCCGTGCTTGCGATTAGGGTTAGGTTAGGGAAGAGCCTTAGATATAGACAGAGTTACGCAAACTGCGTTCACTTCATGGGGCATCAGTCCAATGTCCTACCTACATAGACTACGCATTGAGAGTGGGGACAACCAACTGGGACAAGTCCTGGACTGGAAGTAGGCAGAAATGCATTGGACTGCCCAGCTTTAATGATCTTAAATCCCTTTATTTTAAATTGTTTTGTAGTAATAGTACAACATAAACATTAAGGAGACTTTAGTTGTTACTGTACAATACTTTAAAACACCTTAAAATAGCTCTTATTTGCGCCGCCCTCGTTGAAAACAATGTATTTCCAACTCCAGGTTGTCTCAGTTTGCTTGAGGGCTACCCGCAGAGCATGGCTACATCGCTCTGTCCAACATGCCAATGGTACAATTATATCACAGAGCCTCTCCAAAATAGCCTGATAATTAATTTTAATTTAGTTTCACTTCATTATTCAGACTGAAAGCCCTTCCCATGGCAGCCGTCAAATGGTGGTCCATGGCTCAAATGGGTCTGAGAGGCTAAATGTCATCAAATGGTGGTTCGTGGCTCGAATGGGTCTGAGAGGCTAAATGTCATCAAATGGTGGTCCGTGGCTCAAATGGATCTGAGAGGCTAAATGTCATCAAACGGTGGTCTGTGGCTCAAATGGGTCTGAGAGGCTAAATGTCATCAAACTGTGGTCCGTGGCTCAAATGAGTCTTAGGGGCTAAATGTCATCAAATGGTGGTCTGTGGCTCAAATGGGTCTGAGAGGCTAAATGTCATCAAATGGTGGTCCGTGACTCAAATGGGTCTGAGAGGCTAAATGTCATCAAATGGTGGTCTGTGACTCAAATGGGTCTGAGAGGCTAAATGTCATCAAATGGTGGTCCGTGGCTCAAATGGGTCTGAGAGGCTAAATGTCATCAAATGGTGGTCCGTGACTCAAATGGGTCTGAGAGGCTAAATGTCATCAAATGGTGGTCCGTGGCTCAAATGGATCTGAGAGGCTAAATGTCATCAAACGGTGGTCTGTGGCTCAAATGGGTCTGAGAGGCTAAATGTCATCAAACGGTGGTCCGTGGCTCAAATGGGTCTTAGGGGCTAAATGTCATCAAATGGTGGTCTGTGGCTCAAATGGGTCTGAGAGGCTAAATGTCATCAAATGTTGGTCCGTGACTCAAATGGGTCTGAGAGGCTAAATGTCATCAAATTGGTGGTCCGTGGCTCAAATGGGTCTGAGAGGCTAAATGTCATCAAATGGTGGTCCGTGACTCAAATGGGTCTGAGAGGCTATAAATGTGGTCCGTGGCTCAAATGGGTCTGAGAGGCTAAATGTCATCAAATGGGTCTAAAGGCTCATACATAGTCTGGTTTTACGGTGGTGGGGTGACCACCGAACTACAACATGACGTCATGAGCCGCGGTGAAGAGCAAACCACCGCCACCGCTCCAGCCCTTCTCCCTGTTTTTACTCACCACCACTCAACGTTATTTCAGCTCCGGTGGTCAGCTCACCACCGGAGCGGTGGTCACCTTACCACCGAAAATCCAGACTATGAATAGGCCTTGAGAGGCTAATCATGTCATCAAATGGTGGTCCGTGGATCAAATGCTGAATGAATAATGGGCCTTGATATGAAAAGGGTTGAAGATTGTGGATGTTACCTCGCTACGTGCGCTAAGTTCCCTCTCTTTGTCCTGTAGTATGATTTGGCTTGACCTTTGCTCAGAATGGCCAGAAAACAACCTGCTATTCTATTTGATGCCATTCAACGTGAACTAACAGGGAAGCCTTATCTTACAATAAATGCAGATAATCACTGAACTGACTGTGATGCCCATATATAGGCATGTATGGAGTCTGGAGATCCGCTCGTCCAGAGCCACAGATCCGACCGCTATGCCCATAAATGGTCATATGCATATATGGGCATATATACTGGTGATGTCACACCAGGGATCTCCATATATGGGCATTAAAGGGGCCAAGGACAGACAGACATAGATTGGGATAATTATACTCATGCTGGCCCCACCTGACACCCGCCACACCCATAGAGTAATAAAAAGGATAGAGACTAAACCGGAGCGAAAGCCCTCCACCTCTGACCACTAGGGCCGAGTGCTTCAACGCTGGAGAGCCTCCCGGGGGCAGGTGTGGACCTGGCTGTTGTACCACACCTGTCCCACCTGGCTGTTGTACCATTTCAAGGCATTTCAAGTCCCTTTAATGCCCATATAAGGAGATTTCACCTTCTGTCTGTCTCTGTCCATTTTATTCGCATTCATAGAGATTTCCTCATCTGTCTGTCTGTCTGTCTGTCTGTCTGTCTGTCCCTTTCATGAGCATACTCTATAGGTGCGTTCAGATATGGATGGTTAGAGAGGCGCGATTACATACAAAGTAAATGCAAAAAGATGAGAATTGCGCAAACGGTCACGGCGGGACGGACCGATGCGAATATATATTCAGGTCTGAACGCAGCTTATGCAGTCTATTGGGCCATGTGGGTTCCCATACGGAGAGGGAAGCGGGACGCCACATGATACCGGCATCTCAGATTGTGTTTGTCGCTCTACCTAAAGACACAGTAAATGGTTGACTCATTGATCATCTGAATCTGGTGACCCTGTCAAGTAATTTCATAACAAAAGACATACATTGGTAAATGGTGCATTAATTAATATAGCTCTTTCATCCAAGGCGCTTTACATAGATAATGCTACATAGATAGCATTATCTATATAGCATGCAAGGACCTGCACATTGGGAGCAATTAGGGGTTCAGAGTCTTGCTCAAGGACACTAACTCTGGGGGAGCCCACGGGGATCGAACTGGGAACGTCACGGTTCCCGTCCGGACGCTCTACCGGCCACTCTACCCCTGAGCCACAGCCGCCCCCTACATTACTGCTTTTCATGGTGTCGCAAGAATGGCACACTTCAAACCACCGCCGAATTTGAGTCTTGAAGGAAATCTAGCAGATAATTGGAGAACGTGGCTGTGAACTTTTCTGTGTCACCAGTGGAGTGGCAGAAAGGTCTGAAAGGTGCAGCGTGCAACGTTCCTGTTATGCATGTTGTGGGGGAAGAAGCCATAAAAGAGAGTAAAACGTTTGTCTTGGCCGATGCAGAGAGGAACAAGATCGCTGTCCTCGAAACAGAAGTTCAAAGAATACTGTGAGCTGCGCAGGAACCTGCTGTGCGTACATGAGACACATGTGCACAAGGTCCGTCAGAAAGACCTGGAAAATAAAGCTAAAGACTGAAAGAATTTGGCAACCTGTGAAACTCATTACCCCATCAAGACCTGAGAATAGATTCCACAAAATGCCGTCTAAATTATGACCGTTTTCTATATCAGTTGTTCTCAAACTTTTTCATGTTGAGGACCGCCAATAAGATACTGTATGTAATAGGCTGCTGACCCCCATCTGAAAGTATGTTGTTCCAGGGACCCCCTAGAAGCAAAGATTTGAGTTAGAAATGTTTTTCAAAAATAGCAGACCTACTGTACAAGCTCGTATCTGCTGTTTTTCAACAGCCAAAGTTTAACATAATGGTTCAAGTGGTTAATACGTGACAGAATTGTCTGTGGGGTATGCCATGACCAAGTAAGGCTCCTCGCTCCCCTGGTACCGCCCAAGGACTTGTAACCTGACGACCCGGCCCGGGGGTCCAGGCGCTCCCTGGCTGGTGGGGATGGAGCCAGATTGCTCAGAGAGGCTGATCTCACGTTGGATAAAGCACTCGATGTGTGCCGTGCCAGTGAGATAACGTTCACACAGATGAAAGCGTTGCATGATGAAGTTGAAGTGCACAAAGTGTGCAAAGCTTAAGGGCACACAAACCAAAGGAGGTAGCAGCATAAACGAGAGCCCTATGACCAGTGAGAAGGAATGGGTTGTGACCCATGTGGCTACAAACATGAGCAGAGAACATGCCCAGCCTATGGACAAACATGCAGGAAAATGCCATTCGAAAAATCACTTTGCAAAGAAATGTCTCGTGCAAACGGTCAACCCAAAAATAAGAAGACGCATGTTGTGGGAAAACTCTCAGGACACTGACGGCTCTGAAGAGCTGTTAATAAACATAAAGAAATTTGGAATTGACGTCCGGAGCTGACTGTAACGTCATGTCAGCCAAAACGTTCCACATGTGGCATTAAGCTGCATTCATGCATCAAGCTGCAAGTTAGTGGCATAATCTGGCCACAAGATGGAGCCCTTGGGGCAACAACATCAATCACATGTCGGTACAAGGGGGCCCAAAACACAGTATTGACTTTGAGATCATTGAGGAAGATGCTCCAGCGATCCTGGCGAGGAAGGGAAACGAGCACAAAGCTGAACATGGTGAAGAGGTTCTATTGACCATTTGCAGATCGCGGCCATCTTGCCATCAGAGTTTGGAAGCACTCGTTTTCAGTAAAGCAATGCTGCCTCCTGCATTATGTGCTAATTCAAAACAGGTGGTACGCAGGGCAGTTGAGTGATATCCAAAGAGCTCTTTCAAACTGCAACACTTAGAAAAAAGAATCACCTGCAAGGACAGAAAGTAACTAACTCATAACATGTCTACAGTGGTGTGACAGTGTAGTCACTACCCAGGGCCAGGAAGGACACGACACAGGCAGTTGTTCTTAAGTAGGCTGTTTTATTCCTCTTACGCCAGGGCATAACAATTTGAAAGCCACACAAATTCACAATGTCAGTTTACACAGGAGAGCAGATGGCTCTCCACTGTCCGGACAGAGGCTCTGTGTTTGTAGAGATGACTGATTTATCCTGTTGTGCCTTGATCAAGTCCATGCACAACAGGTGCGCAGCCACACCCAGCTCTGAGTCCAGTTCTAGTTTGACTCAGGCCAGGTGTGACTGCTTAACTCAGTCACCCTCCATCTCACAAGTGGATTTTTATGAAACAAACACTTTGAGGATAGAAAGAGAATAAGGGCCAATTCATACTCCTATTTTACCGCTGTAGTGCCGAAATTATTTCGGCTCATCAGAAATTTTCAGTAGCACCGAAGAGCCGACTTTAGGACGGTACCCGCCCCCCGAACCTCAAATGACATAGTATGAATCGCGCCCAATTCAAGCTTTCCGTACAGCTGCAATATTGGTGAGTTTGACGTTGTTTAATACAATCAGATGATCGGATGAATGGTCTGCCAATGGAAGTTGCACCTAGGTAGCACCTTGCCATTAACTTAAGATGACTGCAGTCTGCATATGGAGAATAGCATGCAGAAGGAAGACAGCATGCAGAAGGACTATATGAACATCTCTTCTCTGGACTTGGCTGCTTACCAAGATGAGCACAGCATAAAGCTAGACCCGGAAGTAAGCAATGTTGTTTTAGGCAGCACATTTCAATTTTTGTCGAAGTCGTATGATTTTCACACACGTTACAGCAGTGGAATTTGTTCTCTGCATTTGACCCATCTCTTGGAGCGGTGAGCCGTGAACCAGTCTCTTGAATAGTTTTCACTTAGTTTTAGTCACATTTTAGACACCTGGAATGTTTTAGTGTTAGTCTAGTTTTAGCCGACTAAATGTCATGAGATTTTAGTCGATTAAATCTACAGTTGCTTTAGTCGACCAAAATGTATTTTGGCGGGCCTTGATGCCGTCGCAATGGCTGATTTTACACTTGCTGAAAATGTCAGATCTACAAGCTCACTTGTCAGCTTGTAGATCGGCTATTTTCAGCATGCAACCGAGTGTAAAATTACTTATACAGTATAGGCCTACTGGATCTCTTGTCCACTAGTGTAGTTTTTATTTGTTGACGAAATTGTCAGTATATTTAGTCTTACTTTTACTCATCATAGCTTAGTTTTCATTCAGTTTCCATTTAGTTTTCGTCAGTGAAAAAAGGTAGTCGACGAACATTTTTCGTCTTAGTTTTAGTCGTCGAAATCAACACTGTAAGTAAGGCTGGCAGTGATACATGCAACTAGGAGGATCCCAGTTGCTCTGAGGGACAGCGTTATTGAGCAGCTTATGGAGCAGTCAGATGTGGGAGCATGCATTTTCAACTCTCATCGTTCCAAGTAGGTCAGAGCCAAATGGGCTCTGGACAGCGCCCCTGCCAGGGCCCAAATTTGCCAATAATTTATCACACCTGACCACCCCTAGATCTCCATATATGGAGCTGGCCTGTTCATATTTCATACAACATGTCCTATATTTGGGCATGCCTGACACAGAACTCTGTATATAGGAATAAAGGGACACAGAGAGACAGATACAGAAATCTCCATATATGGGCATAAAAGGGACACAGACAGATGGGTGGAACGGGTACAATGGGCATGGATCTCTTTGTTAGATTCGTTACCGTCTAGTATGGAGACAAATTGAAACGTGCCTGTAGAAAGCATAGATATATATAAGAAAGCTAGATGGCTCATCCGCACTCTGGCCAATGGAGAGCGACGTTGCTACGTGGCAGCCATCTTACCCCGGGGCAGCATAACATTGTCTATGTACTTTTAAATAACCATAACTTGCTCAATGTTCAACCGATTTTCAAACGGTTTGGTTTGTTATAAATGTCAGAGACGTCCACATACTTTTATACGACGTTCATGTACAAATCAAAATTAAGCAGATAAGCGTCCTGAATCATAGCCACGTTGACAACGTTTGTAATGAACCAACCCGTTTGTAAATCTGTCAAGATTTGAGCAAGTTATGTTTTTGTTTGAGCTGCCATTGAACATACTGTACTGTAGGCCCGAGGCAAGATGGCCACCGGGTGAACTACGTCAGAGACTCCGCCATGAGCCATCTAGCATTTATATATGTCTATGGTATAAAGGGCTTGAACTCCAGGTCTGTGTTGTCATGGTTTCTGGATGCTCTGACATCATTTGCGTACATCTGACCTGGAACTCCATATATGGAGCCAGGCTGCCACATCAGCATCATTGTCTCCATATTTGGTGGATGGCTGATCTCGGGACACCTACCATATATGGATATGGCTGAGTCATCGTGACATCATCTGGAATGATGAGATGCCCTCTCGGGAGCATATATAAAAGCTGCAGACTCGGGATACACTCAACATTCAAATATATCACTGTTTTCAGAGACTTTTTGACCCGAAAGAGAGAGAGATACTAAATAATGTCAGCCGAATATGAAGAGAAGAGAGACCATCAAGGTAGCGGGCCCGAGGGCATGGAGCCGGGCGGCACCATCGAGAGCAACTGGGACCAAGTGGTGGACAGCTTCGACAACATGGCCCTGGGCGAGAAGCTGCTCCGGGGCATCTACGCCTACGGCTTCGAGAAACCCTCGGCTATCCAGCAGCGGGCCATCGTCCCATGCATCCAGGGCCGCGACGTGATCGCCCAGGCCCAGTCGGGCACGGGCAAGACGGCCACCTTCGCCATCTCCATCCTGCAGCGCCTGGACGTGAGCCAGGCGACCACGCAGGCGCTGGTGGTGGCGCCGACGCGCGAGCTGGCCCAGCAGATCCAGAAGGTCATCCTGGCGCTCGGCGACTACATGGGCATGCGGTGCCACGTGTGCATCGGCGGCACCAACGTGCGCAGCGAGCAGGCCAAGCTGCAAGGCGAGGAGCCGCCCCACGTGGTGGTGGGCACACCGGGCCGCGTCTTCGACATGCTCAGCCGCCGCTTCATCTCGGCGCGGAACATCCGCATGTTCGTGCTGGACGAGGCGGACGAGATGCTCAGCCGGGGCTTCCAGGAGCAGATCAAGGACATCTTCCAGAAGATGGAGAGTGACACGCAGATGGTGCTGCTGTCGGCCACCATGCCCGACGACGTCCTGGAGGTCAGCAAGAAGTTCATGCGCGATCCCGTCTCCATCCTGGTGAAGAAGCAGGAGCTGACGCTGGAGGGCATCCGGCAGTTCTACATCGACGTGGAGAAGGAGGAGTGGAAGCTGGACACGCTGACGGACCTGTACTCCACGCTGACCATCACACAGGCGGTCATCTTCGTAAACACGCGCCGCAAGGTGGAGTGGCTCACGCAGAAGATGCACGAGGGCGAGTTCACCGTGTCGGCGCTGCACGGCGATATGGACCAGAATCAGCGCGACGTCATCATGAAGGAGTTCCGCTCGGGCTCCAGCCGCGTGCTCATCACCACGGACCTCCTGGCGCGGGGCATCGACGTCCAGCAGGTGTCGCTGGTCATCAACTACGACCTGCCCGCCGCCCGCGAGAGCTACATCCACCGCATCGGGCGCGGCGGCCGCTTCGGCAGGAAGGGCGTGGCCATCAACATGGTGACGGAGGAGGAGAAGAGGGCCCTGCGCGACATCGAGAAGTTCTACAACACCGTCGTGGAGGAGATGCCCATCAACGTGGCCGACCTCATATAGATGGAAAATAGAGTTCTGTTGTGTGGATGTTCTCCCCGTGTCTCCTAGGTTAGGTACACCCTCTATACTGCCTCCCCCTGGCCAGCCCGGTGTTCCTTCCACACGATTAGAAAAATAAATGAAAAATACGAAAAGAAAACGTTCTACAATGTGTGTTCTCCCTGTGGACCCCTGTGGGGCAGTGCTTCTCATGTCAAGGACCCCCCCCCCTCCCAAATTGATAGTTTATTAGATTTAGATTAGGTTAGATTTGTTTTCCGGCTCTAAGTGATTTTCAACCATTTTAATTTCAAGGACCCCCAAAGTTTGACATGCATAAGGCTACGGACGGACCCCCATTTAATGGCCTTTATATCTCTGGGACCCCCCGGTTTATATAGTAAAGTCAATTTGCTATGCTGAATACATTTCATGCCCTTCTTCCGAATCTCCCCTAAGCACGCCAACAATCACAAAAAAGATTATCTTTTTCGCCAAAACTTGATGAGGAGGCGCTCTTATCATCATACATCATCATACATCACATTCCCTGCTCAGCCAATCAGCTGAGCTAAACGGACGGAGGGGCAGACAGGCAGACAGACAAACATGCACACAAAGCTGTGCATGGCGCCCCTCAAAAAAAGGAAGAAAATAAATGGGCCTGAAATACTTTCTGCCTGAGAACAAGCATATGGAAAATACCTTAGAGTATAAATATAATAGAGATGTCACCGAGAGGAAACCCTGAAGTGAAATGGACATAGTGGCCACATTTGGTATTGCAGCTCGAGCCAGCGCTGGGCCGTTGACTATCATTGCGCACGTTCATGTTATTGGGGCAATAACACGTGAACGAATGTTTCATACGTGAAATACCCGCAAATGACGCAATGATAGTCAACAGCCAGCGCGTTCATGATTTGGCCAAATTCATCCCAGAATGCACTCTGTTCCTACCCAGAAGGAGGAGTGAAATCGTCTCATGCGCTTTTGAGCAACTTAATGCAAGTGGATGGGAGGAGAAATCCAACTTAATGCAAGTGGATGGGAGGAGAAATCCAACTTAATGCAAGTGGATGGGAGGAGAAATCCAACTTAATGCAAGTGGATGGGAGGAGAAATCCAACTTAATGCAAGTGAATGGGAGGAGAAATCCAACTTAATGCAAGTGGATGGGAGGAGAAATCCGGTGGCGTCTATTAATATACTGTATACTCTAAGGTTCTTCTTGTCCGCCATTCTTGACCCAACGTCGTGGAAGATTTTCTATAATACTGGATAGGATGGATTTGATAGGACAGACATCTCTGACATTTTGACCCCATATTTGGCTACTTCTGACCTGAAACTCTATAGATTTGTCCGGCTGCGTAGACTCCAGTCATGGCTGACATTTTTTCTTTATTTTGAGACCCATTCGACCGAGAGAGAGAGAGAAGCCAGATAAACACACTCAAAGCTGTGCATAGGAGGCGCTAGCGACCCTCAGAAAATGAACAAAAAATAAATATATCTCTGCAGGGGGCCATAAAAGCTCAAGTCGTTCGCTGGTTGGATACTGGAGATTGTCACATTTTTTTTGTCACGCCGATTGGCTGAATGAGTTGTCTGTCAACGCTGCAGTACTGCTGCAGCCAACCATGCATTAACATTTCCAAATACTGTACATGGAAATGTGATGTTATTGGTTGACCATGCTAAGATCCCTAGTGATTTGAAGGGGGATTGGTTGACCAGGCTACGGACATCCTAGTGATCTGAAGGGGGATTGGTTGACAAGGCTACGATCTGAATGGGGGTTGGTTGACAAGGCTACGAAAATCCTAGTGGATCCGAGTATATGATCCACTCTAATCCGAGTGGATAGAGTGGGTCATATAATTGTCTCCACCAGGCCGAAGGCATGGGGAGAGAGTATGTTTTGCACTCCGTCCGTGTGTGAGTCTGTGTGTGTATGCGTCCGTCCGTCTGTTACCAGCTAATCTCCGGCACCGTTAACCTGGACGATGCCAAACTTTGCACACACTCCCTGGATGCCAACGATGAACCTCTGCCACCAGGAGGCCGACTTTTGTAAAACAATTTCTTTGATATTGCTCCTCCAGATTCTGTCCAGAAATCCCGCAAATCGTTACACACTATCTCTAGAGTCATGTGTTGACAACGTTTGTTTGAGCTGCCATTGAACATACTGTACTGTAGCGCCGAGGCAAGATGGCCACCGGGTGAACTACGTCAGAGACTCCGCCTTGAGCCATCTAGCATTTATATATGTCTATGGTAGAAAGAAATCCGGTGGCGTCTATTAATATACTGTATACTCTAAGGTTCTTCTTGTCCGCCATTCTTGACCCAACGTCGTGGAAGATTTTCTATAATACTGGATAGGATGGATTTGATAGGACAGACATCTCTGACATTTTGACTCCATATTTGGCTACTTCTGACCTGAAACTCTATAGATTTGTCCGGCTGCGTAGACTCCATATTTGGGTCATGGCTGACATTTTTTCTTTATTTTGAGACCCATTCGACCGACCGAGAGAGAGAGAGAGAGAGAGAAGCCAGATAAACACACACTCAAAGCTGTGCATAGGAGGCGCTAGCGACCCTCAGAAAACGAACAAAAAATAAATATAACTCTGCAGGCGGCGATAATAAGATGGCCATAAAAGCTCAAGTCGTTCGCTGGTTGGATACTGGAGATTATGTCACTTTCTTTTTTGTCACGCCGATTGGCTGAATGAGTTGTCTGTCAACGCTGCAGTACTCCTGCAGCCAACCATGCATTAACATTTCCAAATACTGTACATGGAAATGTTATTGGTTGACCATGCTAAGATCCCTAGTGATTTGAAGGGGGATTGGTTGACCAGGCTACGGACATCCTAGTGATCTGAAGGGGGATTGGTTGACAAGGCTACGATCTGAAGGGGGGTTGGTTGACAAGGCTACGAAAATCCTAGTGGATCCGAGTATATGATCCACTCTAATCCGAGTGGATAGAGTGGGTCATATAATTGTCTCTCCACCAGGCCGAAGGCATGGGGAGAGAGTATGTTTTGCACTCCGTCCGTGTGTGAGTGTGTGTATGCGTCCGTCCGTCTGTTACCAGCTAATCTCCGGCACCGTTAACCCGGACGATGCCAACGATGAACCTCTGCCACCAGGAGGCCGACTTTTGTAAAACATTTTTTTTTATATTGCTCCTCCAGATTCTGTCCAGAAATCCCGCAAATCGTTACACACTATCTCTAGAGTCATGTGTTCAAGACGGATCTGTCCGATATTTCATGTTCCATCCTAATTGGCTAACATTGGCTTTCAAAGTTTGCAGGATTGGCCTGTTTTGATCAAAAAGCCTCAAATCATGAACGCAGCGTGCAATTTACGTGAAATCTTTCACAGACTTTCCTACTAGGCTGAGGAATATATCCCACCCTTTTCACATTGGCCTGTTATAGCGCCACCGACAGGTGTTTTTTTTGCAAAACACATTTTTGGAACAAAATGCCTCAAATCATCCAATTGCCATCCAAGGCGTAAGAACAAATACCACCCTTTTCACATTGGCCTATTATAGCGCCACCAGGAGGCCACAACCTGACCTGGCCTGGGGGAGACCTGTCCTATTATAGCGCCACCAGGAGGCCACAACCTGACCTGGCCTGGGGGAGACCTGTCCTATTATAGCGCCACCAGGAGGCCACAACCTGACCTGGCCTGGTGGAGACCTGTCCTATTATAGCGCCACCAGGAGGCCACAACCTGACCTGGCCTGGTGGTGACCTGTGCCCCGAGGGGCACTTCATCTAGTTCATTCCTTTTTAGACTCTTAGGGCTAGGGATGGAACTCGTTAATTTTTATTGATAACGATCACCTTATCGATCAGGCTTATCGAGCCCACTATCGAGCATTTCTATTATTTTGTGGAAAGATGGGAGATAATAAATTCTGAACAGAACCAGTATCTTTTACTAGGGACAGTACTAGGTACTAGGGACAGGGCAATTGGCCTTTTTACCAATACAATAATATTAAAGAAACTGTTAAACTTAAAAGTGTTATTTTGTTTAGCGCTGGTTGGCAGGTATCGATACACTTTTAGACGGACATGTTTGTGCCAGCATGGATGATTACATTTATTTCTTGATCGCCTCTTGCTATGATTGTTTGAACATGACGTCATGGGCCGCTATGCTCAATAACAGGCTTGATAAGCCCAAAAGGGTACTCGATAAGCTTGTTATCGGATTTTATCGGGTATCGTTTATCGAGCTCCATCCCTACTTAGGGCCCTATTTCTGTCAGCGCTGAACCCCTTCATCCCTAAACGTTGTTGCCTTTTTTAGTGTTTTGAAAGAGCATATTCAAATAGTTCAACTAGCTGATCTACATCAACACGTGAGCTTGTAGATCGGCTATTTGAACTATTCAAATATCACACCCGTGTGAAGTGAGGGACGCTCTTATCATCGTACATCACCCGTTCATTGTCAATGGGCTTTGTGTAGGTCAAAAATAGCTGATTTTCTCATCTACATAATTGATTCTCATTATGAAATTCTCCATTAGAACCCCTCAAAAAAAATCAAAATAGTTAAAAAAGGCAAAGAAGTTTGGGGATAAGGGGTTTAGCACTTTGGGGACTGACGAAAAGAGGGCCCCAAGAGTCTCTCTTGTTCCCCAAAAATAAATAATAAAAATCACACCTGTGTGAAGTGAGGGGCACTCTTATCATCTTACAACATCCTCATGTTGCTATTATTAGGTGATGTAATGATGATGTAAAACAAACTGTGTCAAAACAAACATTCAATTCTCTTTATTCTTAATGGCGTTTTTTAACCCATTTTGGGCGGGAACCCCTTTTGGTGTTAGTTTTTTAGCTATTGAAATGCAGATCTACAAGCATGTCTGAAATAAGTGTCAGAGCTGAAAAATATGAAATAAAGGCTTAAACATGTAGCTAGGTGTAATGTTAGAGACCACAGAAGTGAACCTTTCAAGCCTGTTTTCTCAACTTGCTGTTTTCTGCAAGACATTACACTATAAGCCACATCTCTAAAACTGGTGGGTCAAATGGAACAACCAATATGTCAATTTGAAGCTATGATTCCCTGCTTTCATATGACAAAACAAAAATTGCTCCACCAACAGCCATGACAGCTTCTAATGATTTAACAGTGTATTAGATCTAGTATTGCAGTTCAGGGCAAGACGAGCTGCCTCATTCTGGGCTATTTGCAATTTACGCGGGTCGTTTTTAGCTGCATTGGACCACACAACTGGACAATAGTCCGGGTGGGATATCACTAGTGCCTGGATGACCTGGTTGGGAGTTAAAAACTCAGCACATCTCCTAATCATGGACAAACCCCCTCCCATTTTCTTAGTTATGTTTTCAATATGAGTAGACCTGTACCTGCTCAATTGTTAAATCGCTCAGATTCAAATTCAGTTTGGGTTTTGACTTGAGCATTATTATGCTGTGATCCAAACTACAATGGATTTAGTCTTTGAGATGTTCAGGACCATCCTACTGTTCACCACCCACTCTGATATGTTCTGTAGCTCCTTGTTGAGAGCTACAGACAGATCTTCCATGTTAGTGGCAGACATATACAAAGTAGTGTCGTCAGAATACATGGCTATTTTGGCCCTGTCTAAGACCAGTGGCCTGTCATTCGTAAATAATAGTGAACAACAAAGGACCTAAGCAGCTTCCTTGTGGAATTCCACAGTGAATATGTTTAGACTCCCATTGTAGTATACTCTCTGTGATCTGCTGGATAAATAGCTTTTTATCCACGTTAGTGCAGATAAGGTAAAACCATGACATTTTGTGATGTCACAGTCAGCAAATCCTATATGGGATTTGCCAGCAGATGTCACTGTTTTCACTGTTTTGCCTGTTTTCATTGCAGCTCAAAGGCTTCCAAACCCGCAGAGAAAACTTCAAACCACAATCCACTGAATGTTCAAAGTTCAGGTTGTTTGGGTGTCATTGAAGTCATAATACCTTAAATAAAACCATAAATAAAAATTAACCCATTTCGGGCGGGAACCCCTGTTTTAAGCATTCCGTTCTACTTTAGCTATTGATAAATAGCAGATCTACAAGCTCATAGCGCTGCACCGAGTGCCGCGCTACGAGCTTGTAGGACTGCTATTTTAGAAAAATGGTGAAAATGGTGCAACACTATATATACACAACAATATATTCTTTCAGAGAGAACGTTTTTACTCAAATCGTCACTGAAAGTACATATTTTTCAGATGGGGGTCGGTGGCCAAATACATATCATGGGTCATGAATGGGTTAATAAATAAAATGCATAAATGAATGTCATAATGAAACCTTTAACATCTAAAATGTGTTGTGTTCCTCAGGCTAAGACCACAGCGCTCCCTAGTGGCCTGGAGGTGGACGAGTTTGAGCAGAGCAGTGTGAAGATGAGCTCCTACATCGTGGCGTTCGTCGTGTGTGACTTCATCTCCAACACCACCTCAGTGTCTGGAACTAACGTAAGACACGCACGCACACACACACACACACACACCTCCACCTCAGTGTCTGGAACTAACGTAAGACACGCACGCACACACACACACACACACACACCTCCACCTCCGTGTCTGGAACTAACGTAAGACACACACACGCACACACACACACACACACACACACACACACACACACACACCTCCACCTCAGTGTCTGGAACTAACGTAAGACACGCACGCGCACACACACACACACACACACACACACCTCCACCTCCGTGTCTGGAACTAACGTAAGACACGCACGCACACACACACACACCTCCACCTCCGTGTCTGGAACTAACGTAAGACACGCACGCACACACACACACACACGCACACACACACACACACACCTCCACCTCCGTGTCTGGAACTAACATAAGACACGCACGCACTAAGGCTGTCCCCAAACATTCAAGGTTCGAATGTTCGCTCGTTAGGGTTGGCACTTTATTTAAAAAAAATATTATCTTTGTTAATTATTTTTTTTTTTAATTTTTTTATTAACTTGAAAATATATCTCGGCGAGAATGCGATATGAACATGTAACAAAAAAAGTACGTTTCTAGTGCATTCCTGTCAGAAGTTATGATTTTTTTAAGAAATCTCTCCTTGTTCTGCTGTGCACATTCATTGGGTGATTGGAGACTGACGCGTCTCTCTCTCTCTCTCTCTCTCGCTCTCTCGCTCTCTCGCTCTCTCGCTCTCTCTCTCTCTCTCTCTCTCTCTCTCTCTCTCACACACACACACAAACACACACTCCAGCATGATCGCTGATATAGGGGGAACTGTTCTTAGCAGCCATAATATATTAGCATATGCTCTCTAGCATGATAGCATCACATCAACAGTGTGTGTTGTGAGAGACGAGAGAGATTTATAAAGAGCGGGGGAGACGGGCTGCGCTCTGATCGAGACGGATATCTCAATGGTTATTTTTTTAATTAATTCGAAAAGTGTGTGTGTGTGTGTGTTGGGAGAGAAGAGCGTGTGAGACGCGCTGTGCGCTCTGATCGAGACGGTTATTTTTTTAATTAATTAGAAACAAATGGTCCGAATGTTCACTCGGAAATTCCTGCCGAAGTTCGTGTCCTAAAATAAGGGCTAGGGTACAGCCTTAGCACGCACGCACACACACACACACGCGCACACGCACACGCACACACACCTCCACCTCCACCTCCATGTCTGGAACTAACGTAAGACACGCACGCGCACACACACACACACACCTCCACCTCCATGTCTGGAACTAACGTAAGACACACACGCACACACACACACACACACACACACACACACACACACACTCCCTGGATGCCAACATTGGACCTCTGCCCCCAAGTTTCTTATTTTTTATATTGCTCCTCCAGATTTTGTCTCAAAAATCCCACAAAACGTTACACAGTATGCCTTACTCCAAGAGTTCCCGCATGGCTTCGCACGTGGGCTCTGGTTCTCCGGGCGTGGGCTCTGGTTCTCCGGGCATGGGCTGGGGTTCGGGCGTGGGCTGGGGTTCGGGCGTGGGCTGGGGTTCGGGCGTGGGCTGGGGTTCGGGCGTGGGCTGGGGTTCGGGCGTGGCCTGGGGTTCGGGCGTGGGCTGGGGTTCGGGCGTGGGCTGGGGTTCGGGCGTGGGTTCGGGTGTGGGCTGGGGTTCGGGCGTGGGCTGGGGTTCGGGCGTGGGCTGGGGTTCGGGCGTGGGCTGGGGTTCGGGCGTTGGTTCGGGCGTGGGCTGGGGTTCGGGCGTGGGCTGGGGTTCGGGTGTGGGCTGGGGTTTGGGTGTGGGCTGGGGTTCGGGTGTGGGCTGGGGTTTGGGTGTGGTCTGGGGTTCGGGTGTGGGCTGGGGTTCGGGCGTTGGTTCGGGCGTGGGCTGGGGTTCGGGCGTGGGCTGGGGTTCGGGTGTGGGCTGGGGATCGGGCGTGGGTTCGGGCGTGAATTTGGCAACTCTAGAGAGTAGTTGTCTGATTCACTAACCACATCAGCCCCATTTTACAATAATGCCTTGCAAACACGATGGCGAACATAGCTGATCTACAAGCTCACAACGCGTGCGTGCATGCGTGCGTGTGTGTGTGTGTGTGTTCCAGATGTCGGTGTATTCGGTTCCAGGTAAAACGTGTGTGTGTGTGTGTGTGTGTGTATGTGTGTGTTCCAGGAGTCGGTGTATTCGGTGCCAGGTAAAACATTACTGTGTGTGTGTGTTCCAGGTGTCGGTGTATTCGGTGCCGGGTAAAACGGACCAGACGGCGTACGCGCTGCAAGTTGCCACCGTCATGCTGCAGCATTACAACACCTTCTTCGACATTCCCTACCCTCTCAAAAAACTAGGTACGCACACACACCCGTACACACACACCCGTACACACACACACACACACACACACACACACATACACACACACCCGTACACACGCACCCGTACACACACACCCGTACACACACACCATTTGGTTTCATGTTACGCTCTCAAGAGTAAAATTATTGTTAAACATCTTCTTCTTTTTTTCTTTTTTTAACTTACATTTTTATTGATTTTTCAGGACAGAAAGACAGAAGAAAACATACAGTACTCACAATAACACCACAAACATACAAAAAAAAGAAAAAAAACATAAAATGAAAATAAAAGACATCGACATTTCGTTTCAAGTTTGTTACATTACTTTTTTTGCTTTTTTTTTTTTTCCCGAAACTTTGTTCTTATTTAGATTTTTCAGTAAACAGGTGGGTCACGTAGGGCATCACAGTACATATCGTAATTATTACAAGTCATTTGTTACATTTCTTGTTATTAACTTTCACAGTGTAACGGGTCTTACAGTTCCAGGAGAGTAAGGGAAACCTCTTTGAGTAGTTTCAGAATGTCTTAGTTTGTTCGTTTCCAAGTGTATGGTTCATGATAATCACACATCGGTAGAATAAAACAATAAATAAAGTCTACAAAATATCTATTCCCATGTATAATATCCATTTCATCCAGTATCTGTAAAACCTTTCTGTGCTTATCCTAACGGCGAAAGTAAGTTCCTCCATTTCGTATATGTTTCATACAATGGCTGTCCACTCTCCTTTCTTAGGCGGGCTTTTATCCAGCCACTTGGTTACACACACACTTGGTTATTGCTTTTTTTGCTGCCACTAGCAGTATTTTAAGAGGGTATTTGTCTGGGGTATTAAGGTCCTCTGGTATGTTACACAGATAGACATTTGTAAATTCAAATTCAATCTCAAAACCGTTATTGCGTTAATGTCTGATACTATTTCTAGGCAGAATTGTTGTATTATTGGGCAGTCCCAGAATACGTGGAAGTGGTCAGCCATTGCATTGTTACATTTCCTCCAACAGTTCCCTGCTTCCGGTGTCCCACTCTGTAGGCTTTTTATTTTCGGTGTAATGAAGAACCTAATCATGTTTTTCCATGAAAATTCTCTCCATAGGCCAGAACTAGTGGTTGTGGATATCATATTACATATATTCAGCCATTCCTCTTCTGTGATGGTTATATTTGCCTCCTTTTCCCATTTAAGTTTGACATATGATGTGGAATGATTTTTAGCAGAAAATATATTCAAATATAGTTTTGATATTGTTTTTTTTGTGGTTTCACCTTTATAAGCTTCTGTAAAGATGTAAATCAGATCAGTTTCAGGTTTGTCTGTTTTTTTTCTCAAAATGGTGCCTTAACTGTAAAAATCCTGTTTTTCTAAGTCGTGTTTATCTTTCAGATATTGGAAGCTTTCCAGGCCTGTATTGGATTAAATCAGACAGTATGTTGTTATACCCTCCCAAATCCATCGTTTGAATCTAGCGTCCATCTGGGCTGCTTCTTCTTCTTTTTTAAGATATTTTTTGCGGCTTACGCCTTTTTTTTTTAAGGGACAGACAGTAGGCTGACAGGAAACGGGAGAGAGATGGGGGAAGACATGCAGTAAAGGCTGTGTCGGGCTCGGGAGTCGAACCCGCGGCACACTGCGACTGGATTACCAGTCGGGTGCCCAGACGGTTACGCCACCGCCTGGGCATTGTTAAACATCTTTATGCCAGATGAAGTCTACACAATTAGAGAATGTAGAAGAATGTCAATTTGAAGCTATGATTCCCTGCTTTCATATGGAAAAAAAAAAAAAATTAAAACAAAACAATCAATGATTTAGCCTCGGTCAGAAGCGGTCACATTTGTCGAATGGGATAAATAAAAATCAGGTTGTGTTTTTTTGATTGATTGAAATATTTTACGGGGGCCAGTTTCGAATTGCAGCCGTCCGTAGGTGCCCATTGAGAGAGGTTTTGAAGGAGTCAAGGGATTTGCATGTCTTAATGACTGTTGGTAGGGCGTTCCACATTTTGGTGGCATAGGAGCGAAAAGGATGCAGTCCCTTGTTTGTGTGTCCCCCGGTCCAGACCTGGTGGCCATCCCAGACTTCCTGGCCGGAGCCATGGAGAACTGGGGTCTGATCACCTTCAGAGAGACCAGCCTTCTGGTGGGACACGACGCGTCTCCTCTGGAGAAACAGCTGGTGGCCTCCGTGGTGGCCCATGAACTGGCTCACCAGGTAGCACGCTACGCACGCACGCACGCACGCACGCACAGAACACACACCATGATGTTTATTTAAATGTTTTCGCAGTGGTTTGGTAACCTGGTGACCATGATGTTTTATTCCCCAGTGGTTTGGTAACCTGGTGACCATGAGCTGGTGGAACGACCTGTGGCTGAACGAAGGCTTTGCGACCTACATGCAGTACACGTCTCTGCAGGAAGAGTTCCCTGAGCTGGACATCGTGAGTTACTCTTTACTAGACCTGTACGTGCCCGTCGCAGTCGGACACCGGCCTACTTGGGAACGATGCAACTTGGGAACCTAATAATAGCACCCGTTTTAACTGTCTGTCTGTGTCCCACATGGATATCTCTGTATCTGCCTGTGTGTGAAGAGGGCAAACTGACTGACTGTGAAAAGTGGAATGGTTAAGTGGGCTAATCAATTGGCAGGTGTGGGCCTGTGGGGTTGCCATGGCAATTAATTGGCTGAGGCAGAGGCTGGAAATTGCACAGGTGAGGGGATTTAGGCTGATTAGGTCCACTGGCAGAGCCTGACCAGAGTCTTTTGTGGTGGTTCTGGAGAACCGTGGGTCCGACCGACTCGAGGCCGTGCACTGCACTCCCTGCGGAGGTGTGGAACGTTTGTGTCGAATTTGGGGCGAACGGTTCTCGAGTTACGTGCATTACACACACGCAGACAGAGACTGTTTTAACCCAACATGGTGGGTTGTTTTCAGGGTAACTTGTTCAGGTCTTTAACCCAACATGGTGGGGTGTTTTTAGGGTAACGTGTTCAGGTCTTTAACCCAACATGGTGGGGTGTTTTCAGGGTAACTTGTTCAGGTCTTTAACCCAACATGGTGGGGTGTTTTTAGGGTAACGTGTTCAGGTCTTTAACCCAACATGGTGGGTTGTTTTCAGGGTAACTTGTTCAGGTCTTTAACCCAACATGGTGGGGTGTTTTCAGGGTAACGTGTTCAGATCTTTAACCCAACATGGTGGGGTGTTTTCAGGGTAACGTGTTCAGGTCTTTAACCCAACATGGTGGGGTGTTTTCAGGGTAACTTGTTCAGGTCTTTAACCCAACATGGTGGGGTGTTTTTAGGGTAACGTGTTCAGGTCTTTAACCCAACATGGTGGGGTGTTTTCAGGGTAACGTGTTCAGGTCTTTAACCCAACATGGTGGGTTGTTTTCAGGGTAACTTGTTCAGGTCTTTAACCCAACATGGTGGGGTATTTTCAGGGTAACGTGTTCAGGTCTTTAACCCAACATGGTGGGGTGTTTTCAGGGTAACGTGTTCAGGTCTTTAACCCAACATGGTGGGTTGTTTTTAGGGTAACGTGTTGAGGTCTTTAACCCAACATGGTGGGGTGTTTTCAGGGTAACTTGTTCAGGTCTTTAACCCAACATGGTGGGGTGTTTTTAGGGTAACGTGTTCAGGTCTTTAACCCAACATGGTGGGGTGTTTTCAGGGTAACGTGTTCAGGTCTTTAACCCAACATGGTGGGTTGTTTTCAGGGTAACTTGTTCAGGTCTTTAACCCAACATGGTGGGGTGTTTTCAGGGTAACGTGTTCAGGTCTTTAACCCAACATGGTGGGGTGTTTTCAGGGTAACTTGTTCAGGTCTTTAACCCAACATGGTGGGGTGTTTTTAGGGTAACGTGTTCAGGTCTTTAACCCAACATGGTAGGGTGTTTTCAGGTTAACTTGTTCAGGTCTTTAACCCAACATGGTGGGTTGATTTTAGGGTAACGTGTTCAGGTCTTTAACCCAACATGGTGGGGCGTTTTTAGGGTAACTTGTTCAGGTCTTTAACCCAACATGGTGGGGTGTTTTCAGGGTAACTTGTTCAGGTCTTTAACCCAACATGGTGGGTTGTTTTCAGGGTAACCTCTTCCTGTCCGTGAGGTTCCGGTCGATGGACAAGGACGCCCTGAACTCGTCCCACGCTGTGTCGACGTACGTCAACGCCCCTGAGCAGGTGGCCGAGATGTTCGACTCGGTGTCCTACGAG
Organism: Protomyctophum parallelum; assembly: GCF_964188405.1. Classification (NCBI taxonomy): domain Eukaryota; kingdom Metazoa; phylum Chordata; class Actinopteri; order Myctophiformes; family Myctophidae; genus Protomyctophum; species Protomyctophum parallelum. Next base: position 40,053,746 of record NC_139710.1, read on the forward strand.
AAGGTCTGTCTGTCTGTCTGTCTGTCTGTCTGTGTCAAAGGTCCTCCATGGATGCGCCCCTCTAGGGATCCTGTTGATGCTGAACCTCTCTCTCTCTGTCTCTGTCTCTCTCTCTCTCTGTCTCTGTCTCTCTCTCTCTCTCTGCCTCTGTCTCTCTCTGTCTCTGTCTCTCTGTCTCTCAATTCAATTACATTTTTCAATTTAAAAAGGCTTTATTGTCACGATAAATATGTTTTACATTGCCAAAGCGTACATACAACAAAACAAAAGTCAACAAACATCCCAACAATAATGAACAACAAGCAATACAGTAACAATGGAAATAAATTAACAAACATAAACATAACAGCAACTTAATGACCCTGTTCAGACAGATATACCTGTCTCTTCTGTCCACTGGCTGTCCCTCAGTTGATGACAACTCCACACGTATTTTGCTGCCAAAACTGTGCATTTGGACTGTTCTCCCAGAACATATTGGAGTGATGAGTTATTAATGGTGGATTAATTTTCTTTATATTTTTCTTTAAATTTAGGGAAGAATGATTCTCTGATGTCTTTATACTTGTCGCATTGTAACACAAAATGTAGCTCTGTCTCCACCTCCCCTTGAGAGCAGAGAGAACACAGTCTTTCTTCTCTAGGCAGCCAGTTCTGTCTGTGTCTGCCTGTTTCTATTGCCAGGCGGTGGTCGCTGAGTCTGTACATAGTCAACATCTTCCTCAGTTTTGGATCAGTAACAGTGGTCAGGTAATTTGCCACTGTGTATTCTCGGCTGAGGGCCAAATAGCATTCTAATTTACTTTGGGTTTTTGTTGTGTTTTTCCAATATTTGATATAATGTTCTTGTTGCATTTTGATAATTTGGTTAGTGGAGGTTGTTTTAGTCAGGGGAGGGGTGGTGGGGGTAAGACTCAGGACCAGCTGACTGAGGGGACTCCTGCTCATGTTCTCCTCTTGGCATTTTAAGGCCTGGTGATGGTAGGAGGTGGGGTCACTATTTTGAAGGTGCTTATGGAATTTTAATGCTCTTTTCTGGATGTTAATTAGGAGAGGGAATTGGCCAAGTTCCGCTCTGCATGCATTATTTTGAGTTTTTCTTTGAGTTTTTAATATACATTTACAAATTCTCAATTGGATGTTTGTCCCAATTAGAAAATTCCTGATTTGCCAGGGGACCCCATACTTCACTACCATACAGGGCAATGGGCTCAATATTTTATTTGAAAATCTTCAGACAATTTGAATTGGAATGTTTTTTGATAGATTTTCTAATCATATAGAAAGCCCTTCTTGCCTTTTCCCTCAGGTCATTCACAGCCATGTTAAAATTCCCTGTGGAACTAATTTTTAACCCCAGGTATGTGTATGTAAGTCGCTCTGGATTAAGAGCGTCTGCTAAATGCCTAAATTGTAAATTGTATGTGTGTGTGTGTGTGTGTGTGTGTGTGTGTGTGTGTGTGTGTGTGTGTGTGTGTGTGTGTGTGTGTGTGTGTGTGTGTGTGTGTGTGTGTGTGTGTGTGTGTGTGTGTGTGTGTGTGTGTGTTCTATGTTGGTGCAGCCAAGTAAAAAAGGGTATCTGCCTCTCTCTCTCTCTCTCTCTCTCTCTCTCTCTCTGTATCCTTATAGGGAGCGTCCATCTTGTTGATGCTGAATGCCTCTCTACCAGGCAGACAGTTTGAAAAGGGTATTATCCAATACCTCAACGACTTCAACGGCTCCAACACCGTGACTGAAGACCTGTGGAACAGCATCACACAGGTTGTGTGTGTGTGTGTGTGTGTGTGTGTGTGTGTGTGTGTGTGTGTGTGTGTGTGTGTGTGTGTGTGTGTGTGTGTGTGTGTGTGTGTGTGTGTGTGTGTGTGTGTGTGTGTGTGTGTGTGTGTGTGTGTGTGTGTGTGTGCGCACATGTTGATTTTGTCTACTGCAGTCTGAAGAATTTTCTTCGAAGGACTATCTTTTTTCACTGATAAAAACTAAGCTACAATGACTAAAAGTATGGCTAAATATCTCTCTCTCTCTCTCTCTCTTTCTCTCTGTGTGTGTGGGTGTCTCTCTCTCTCTCTCTGTGGGTGTCTCTCTCTCTCTCTCTCTGTGTGTGTGTGTGTGGGTGTCTCTCTCTCAGGTGGACGTGTCCCCTCACAGACAGAGCGTGTCGGACATGATGAGAACGTGGACTCTTCAGAAAGGCTTCCCATTGGTCACCGTCAGCAGGAACGCCGGCCATGTGACCCTGACCCAGGAGCCCTTCCTGCTCAACGCCGACAACGCCACGCACGCCTCCACCAGCCTGTGGCACATTCCCGTCACGTACGTGACTGACAACTGCAGCCTGGCCCCCGAGTGCAGACAGAACTTCACTCTGACCTCTAAGACAGGTAGGGTCACTCACGCCCAAAGATGGTAACAGGTTCATGATTTAAAAAAATAGCAGATCTACAAGCTCATAGCGCTGCACCAAGTGCCGCACTATGAGCTTGTAGATCTGCTATTTTTCAATAGTTAAAGTATAACATAATGCTTAAAACACCAATAGGGGGTTCCCTTTTCCATCTCGCCCCACTACTCTAGTAAATAACAAACATAATTCATTTTGGTGATTATTATATAAAAGGTATTATCATATTAATTTATCATTGTTAAGTTCACTCTGTATATCCATGGACATAATAGCATGATGATACCATTACAAAACATGGGCTACATGGAATAAAATTAACTAAATTAACACTCCGATTGCCCAGGGTTATTTAATCCATTACATCATAGCGCCCAATCGATTTATAGCAACGGAGCACTTTTACAGACGGACCGGATGTTATCCCGGATGTGGCTGAAGCAGCTAGATGTAGCCAAAACACTCTAGAGGCGATCGACAACAACGGGAGGCATGATTAAATCTATCGCGACTAGCGACTGGACAGCGGGGGGCTTGTCTAACACATGATATTTTCTTAGAATTGGACGGGTTGATTTAGATTGCAAGTTATTAACATTTTAAGATTTCCGTTGTCGTCGGCGGAGGGGAGGAACATTTTTGATGACGTCCCACTGTTGTGCAACATCGAGGATTGCGCAACAGGCGCTTCTAGGCTGTGGAGCGATGCGATCGGTTTTCATATCAATAAACTTATTCTTTTGGATAAAACTTCGTCCTGGGCGCTGGGTGTTACTAATAAAAAGGACAGTGAACTTCGTCCTGGGCAATTGGGGTGTCAACTTAATTAAGCAGTCTCCGTCTCATGTTCTTTCTTGATTTTACATAGTACAGAGATCGACTACTATACTACTATACAATCAAATACATCTCTATACAAGATCATTTCAGATTTCAGAGAGGAAGGGAAATACTAAATGAACTGTTCACTTTTGTTAACAGTTTGCCCGCCCCCCACACACTCTCGCTACACACACTCTAGTATCATTGGAACACCTTTCGTCAGAAGCTTTTTCATGGCGGCAGCGTCGCGGTACAAAGGCACAAATTAAATATGAAATGTGGATGGCCCACCAACGACAGCGATCCAAGAATCCAACTTATGGAGGTTTGAAAATCTTGCACTGTGAATATATTTTCAATCCCATAGTTGGAACGGTGGGGCGTTGCTATAGAAACCGGACCAATGTTAAAAGCTTCCTTAGGCATCAACCATTAAATAGACGGAGTATACGTACGTTGGGGTACGTATATATACGGACCTGGGATATGACGCCACCTAGTGTCGACGTACGTATATGGACTTGGGGAAAAAATAGTTAAGGTGTCTAGTTAATGAATTGTCATGTTTCCCATCAAATTATTGTCCCATATTTATGTTTTTTTTAACCATTATGTTGTGTCCGTCAAATCATCGTGTTTGTGTTCGCATAAACAGACAAAGCTGAGCATAGAAGGGGCTAAAAAAAAAAAAAAAATCTAAAATGAACCGGTGTGTGCTCCCAGGTGGAATTACTCTTTCCGTGTGTGTGTGTGTGTGTGTGTGTGTGTGTGCGTGTGTGCGTGCGTGCTCACAGGGGAACTAAAGCTCGCGGACAACGTGCGCTGGTTGAAGCTGAACTACAGGAACACGGGTTACTACATGGTGGACTACAAAGATGGCGGCTGGGCGTCGCTCATCGGCGCTCTGAACGCCAGCAAGGACGTCCTGTCCAGTGAGGACCGCGCCTCCCTCATCCACGACATGTTCTCTCTGTCCAGGTAGCACCACCTACTGGTTCAACATGTTCTCTCGCAATAAGGGCTTTAAGGGCTTATGTGGGGGCCCAATAAGGGGTGGGGGGCCATTAAGGGCTTATGTGGGGGGCCAATAAGGGCTTCTGGGCACTTTTCGATGACGCTCCCAGGCTGGTTGGTTTTGATATCATCGAGGTTCATGATTTAAAAAAATAGCAGATCTACAAGCTCATAGCTTGTAGATCGGTTGGTTTTGATCGATTGGTTTTGATATCATCAATCTCCGTCCTGGGCATCAGAGTGTACTAATTAACAGGACGGAGACCTCCGTCTGGGGCCCTTAAACTAACAGATGTATCTGCTCTCTCTCTCTGTGTCTCTGTGTGTCTCTCCCCCAGGCTGGGGCGCGTGTCGTTCCGTCAGATCCTGGCTCTGTTGGAGTACGTCAGATCGGAGACGGAGACCCCCCCGCTGAGCGAGGCCTTGTTACAACTCAACTCTCTGTACCGTCTGCTGGAGAAGAGGCAGGAGATGGAGCTACTGGCTCGCATGAAGGTACGTTACAACTAGTTACTACTAGGGATGTTTCCAATCCGATCCCGATACCACAATTTCTGTGTTAGCCGATACCGAATACCGATACCAGAGAATAATCCTGCCACACTAATAGCCAGCGCAACACCCCATCCTTTGGTCGCCTTCTCCTACCAAACCACACCGTCTGCACACATCTCACCATGCACAACACCAACAGCATGCCTGCCCAGACATCAACCACTACTTTGCATCAATGCAACTTTCATATTTACAGTACAATACCCATTTATATGAAATAACACATTATTGCGCAAGATCAACAGCCTACGTCACAATCGTCATGTTGGCCGACTACTTTCCCCAACTCCGTTCACTTCATGGGGCCAGTCCAAAGGCGCATTGTAGTCTACGGCCTTCACAGTGACCGGGATATTTCCAACCCCTCAATGTCCAAACTCGCTGATCTGCTCCACACCACCTCAGGCCCCTCCCCCTCTGGCTGCAGTCCTGTGCACGGACAGGCGATTGAGGCGAACACTTAGTAACAGTAGCCTACGCATCGACACAATTACTACAGTACATACAACAAACAACATGCCACGAAGAAAACGACCATCACTTTCACTTTCTGGGAGCTGGAATGCAAAGCGTAAGCGTCTCACTCGCGCTGCTGCCCGTGCCAACAACAACCAGTCCACCACTAACGCAACAGGCAAGCATTCCGTCTCACGTTGCCTCATTGCCTGCATGCCTGTGCAATTGTATCGAACAAGTTACCTCACCATTTGCTCTGCGCACGTTGTGTGCTACTTCACGCACGCACTACCCGTGTACATTATCTGCACGCTGAAAGCGTATTCCACTCAAGACCGCAGGAATGACAAAATCCCCACCCTGTGTGTGTGTGTGTGTCTCTCCACTCCCAATCTTCCGCCATAGTCGACAAACCCACCTTTTGAGCCTGGCTCCATCATTGCCCTTACGTTAACTCACCTCCGTATAGTTGATAGTTTCATTAAATACCACTGTTACGCTCTTAGCTCTGCGCACGTTGCCGTTGCCTCACACGCCCATGCACACTGTTGTGTTGTGTGTGCTATTTCACGCACGCGCTACATGTGCACAACAAACTGCACGCTGAAAGCGTATTCCACTCCTCTTCAGACTCCATCATGGCCCGTAGCACTTTGACTTACCCTACCCCCTTAGATAGCACTTTTTGTAGACTTAGAGAGCATTTGATACAGACTCATAGCATGCTATGTAGACAGCACTAGAGTTGCATTGGATGTAGTCATAGCACTTTATAATATATATGTATAGCACAATATAGTATATATGTATAGTTGATAGTTTCATTATATTCCACTGTTACGTTCTTCGCTTATACGCATGTTTCATGATATGTGATATATTGCCATATATCCATGTGTGCATGTGCAACTATCAGCACATTGAAATGTAAGGGAAGAGAGAGACTGTGTGTGTGTGTGTGTGTGTGTGTGTGTGTGTGTGTGTGTGTGTGTGTGTGTGTGTGTGTGTGTGTGTGTGTGTGTGTGTGTGTGTGTGTGTGTGTGTGTGTGTGTGTGTGTGTGTGTGTGTGTGTGTGTGTGTGCGCGTGCCAGTGTCACACCTCCCCCGCTAAGTCACACTCCCCTGCTGTGTGTGTGTGTGCGTGTTGTATCTTTTCTTACAGGGGTCCATGGATTATTTCCTTATTTTCCTAATGTAGCATGAAATGAGTTGCGATTCCAGGCAAAGTCCATCATATATTCAAACAAGGCATCTTCCATATAGTTACAACAGGTTACCAGCATAGCAAAGTCATCTCTCCATAGTATAGAAGAAGAAGAAGAAATGCGTTCTGGTAAATCAAGTTTACCAAGGGTAACTGGACTAAGCATCAGATACTTGTTTACAGCCAGGCCCACATGGAGCATTTCATGGTAGTGGTTCAATGCCTTGTCCAAGGGCACTTCAACGGTGGTAATTTTAACGTGTCGGACCGCTGATTCGAACTGGCGACCTTCCGATATCTAGCCCGCGACCTTCCGATATCTAGCCCGCTCCGCAATCCACTCGGCCACCGCTGCCACCGCTGCTAGCCACCGCTAGCCAGGTCAATCCTGTCCATCATGGTCCCCTCCGTTTTCTAACCCCCAACCAATCTCCCCAACCCATCTCTTTATACATTTGTAACATGCAGTGGGTGTCACCTTTCTCCCTGTGTGTGTGTGTGTGTGTGTGTGTGTGTGTGTGTGTGTGTGTGTGTGTGTGTGTGTGTGTGTGTGTGTGTGTGTGTGTGTGTGTGTGTGTGTGTGTGTGTGTGTGTGTGTGTGTGTGTGTGTGTGTGTGTGTCATAAAATACATAGAGACAAACTCTAGCCCCCGACCCTAAATAATGGCTCTGTCACTTATCAGCTAAGCAGGAAGGTCAAAACCCCAGGTGGTCTATTTTGAGACCCTAAAGATAATATCAGATCAAACATCACTCCCCAAGAATTTGGAATCACTGTCTTCTCAGCCATAGATTGGCTTCCTGCCTGTGGAGTGTGGAACAATTGATATGCAAATAGACTTCAGTTCAAGGCATATCTTGCAGAAGTTAACGTTATGTACAATTATGACTAACCAAGTAGTTATGAAAGTACAGTACAAAGGGGTACAGTACAGCACTCGCATCGCCCTCCCGCTATTGCCTTCTTCCCATTTGTGATGCATCGAATAGCGCTAGGATGAGCGGGCCGCAGGCCTGCGAAATTCTAGTCTTTATAATGATACAAAAAGGAAGAAATATGTTATTTTGAAGACCGCCGACCGGGAATAGTGTTTATAGCTATCTAGCTATATTCTGTATCTCGTGTTGTGTTTATAGCAGACTCCTCACTCAAATGTGCACTTGCAGTTTGGGCAACTGGAAAGCAAATTCCACATGCCCCAACATTTTATTTACCTGCCATAAAGGTATAACGGTGTGTTTCTATGTCTATTCTAAGGTGAAGATGCAGTATCTCTTATAACAGTGTGTTTCTATGTCTTTTCTAAGGTGAAGATGCAGTATCTCTTATAACGGTGTGTTTCTATGTCTTTTCTAAGGTTAAGATGCAGTATCTCTTTGGGGAGCTGATGGCCAGCCAGACGTGGGGAGATGAGGCCAGCGTGTCCAGACAGGAACTGCGTTCTGCTCTGCTGGAGACGGCCTGCAGTCTGGACCTCGACAACTGTACCCAACAGGCCAGAGACATGTTCCACCAGTACACCCTGTCTAATGAAACCATGAGGTAATAATAATATTAATAATACAGTCTAGACATCGACAACTGTACCCAACAGGCCAGAGACATGTTCCACCAGTACACCCTGTCTAATGAAACCATGAGGTAATAATAATATTAATAATACAGTCTAGACATCGACAACTGTACCCAACAGGCCAGAGACATGTTCCACCAGTACACCCTGTCTAATGAAACCATGAGGTAATAATAATATTAATAATACAGTCTAGACATCGACAACTGTACCCAACAGGCCAGAGACATGTTCCACCAGTACACCCTGTCTAATGATGCTCGGTAATATAAACAACTTATTTCTTCTCCAAAAGAAAGCAATCCGAATTATAAATCACGCTGATTATTACGCACCAACAAATCCACTTTTTATTCAGTCACACACCCTAAAATTGCATGATCTGGTAGACCTCTCAACAGCAGTTATAATGTATAAAGCACATAACAGACTGCTTCCGCCCTGTGTCCAGGAGTTGTTCCAGGCTCGAGAGAGCAGGTACAATCTTATATTCGGCATATTCAGGGGGACTAAGGCAAGAACCAACAAACAAGCGAGATGTAAAAGCGTTAGAGGTGTGAAACTGTGTAACGGCTTAGACAATTAACTGAAAAAGTGTAGCTCAATTAATACATTAAAAATAATGTATAAATCTAAAATAATAGATATAGAACATATATCAATAAAGTATAGAACATTATTATAACATAGTATATCTACTAATCATATCTTAATCATATTAGTAGTACACAATTATTATGATAAAGTAGTGTTATAACTATATAATAACCATATAAATAACATTCTTCTCATGTGCGACTCT